>NW_027596499.1:0-265601 GCF_964194155.1 Cetorhinus maximus
CTTTCTGTCTAACTCTGTCTCTCTCTTTGCCTCGCTCTCTTTTTCCTGTCCCCCTCTCTCTTTTTCAATGTCTCTCTCCTTCTCTCTCTCTCTCTTTCCGTGTCTCTTTTGCTGTGTTTCAAAATCTCAGCTATCCTCTCTCTGTCTCCCTCTTTCGGTACTTTTCCGCCTCTCTCTCTCTACTCTATCTCTCTCTCTTTCTCTCTCGCCCTATGTCAAACAGTCTGGCTCCCTGCTTCTTCCCCTTTCACTCTCTTAATATCTCTGCCTGTCTCTCTCTGTCTCTCTGTGCCTCACCCTGTCTTTCTCTCCCAGAAACACTATATTTTTCTCCCTTTCGATCGCCATCTCTCTCACCGCCCTCTCTCTCTTTCTGTGTCAGTTTCTTTGCGTGGGTGTGTGTACGTGTTTCTCGCTCTCTGCCTCTGCCTCTCACACACTAAAATTCCATTAGTATTTTTCCTCCATCTCTCTCTCTCTCTCTCCCTTTCAGTCTCTCTCTCTCTCTGTCTCTCTCTCTCAACTCTCTCTCTCTGTGCCCATCTATCACTCCGTCTCTCTGTCTCATTCTCTCTCTCTCTCTCTCTGTCTCACTGTCACAGAGAAACAGTATGCCCACTAACAGTGGGAGATTGCGAGAAGCAGCGGGGCCAATTACAGTGAGAGAGTGCAAGAAACAGCGGGGCCATTAACATTGAGAGAGAGCGAGAGTCGCAGGGGGGCCATTAACTGTGAGAGAATAAGGGAAGCAGCGGGGCTTTAACATTGAGACAGTGAGAGAAGAGTGAGAAACCATTACAGAGCGTGGAGAAAGAGGCCATCGAGCATTAATCAGCATAGAGAGCGGGAAGAGCATAAGACCAAAAGACCATTAAAGCTATGAGGAGACATTGGCAGTTCGGCCCACCGAGCCTTACACCCCATTCAATGAGCCCTTGGCTGATCTGATAATCCTCAACTCCACTTTCCTTCATGTCCCCAAAACTTTGGTTCCCCTATGATTATAAATATGTCTATCTCAGCATTAGATATATTTAACGACCCAGATGTTAAAGCCCTCAGCCGTAAATAATCCAGAGATTCTGTACCATCTGAGCGAAGAACTTCCTCCTCATCCCTGTCATATATAAGCGACGCCTGAATCTGAGAATATGGCCTCTGGCGCTGGACGATCCCACAACGGGAAACATCCTCACAGCATCCACCCTGTCAAGTCTGCTAAGAATCTTACATGTTTCAATAAGGTTTCCTCTCATTCTTCTCTACTGTAATGAGTACAGTCCCAACCTACTAAACCTCTCCACTAAAGAAAATCCCTCCATTCCCAGGCTCAATCTAGTGAACCTTAACCGCACTTCCACTGATGGAAGTCTATATTTCCTTAGATAAGGGGTCCAAAGCTTTTCACAGCATCCTAGGTGTGGTTTGACTAATGCCATATAGAGCTTATATAAGATTTCCCAATTTTCTCCTCCATCACCATTGAAATAAATATCAACAGTTCAGCTGCCTTCCCTATAACCTGATGAAATTGTATGTTAGTTTTTTTTTGTGGAACTCAAGCACGAGGACTCCCAAATGCCTCTGTGTTGGAGCTTTCTGAGTTCTTTCTCCATTTTAATTATGTTCAGCTACTCTATTCTTTCAGATCCTCTATTCTTCGCCCAAACTTTTGCCCACTCACTTAAGCTATCTCTACATCTTTGAAGACGCTTTGTGTCATCCTCACCTATTTTTGTGCCATCCAGTAAAGAGATCCCATTAAAAAATATGGAGAGAGGCAATAAACCTTTAAAGAGCACAAGAGGTAAACAAATGCAGCGAGCATCTGATTGGTGAGTATATGTAGTCTTTGAAGTTAAACTAAGGTCCTCAGTTTTTCTTTAGGACTGTAGTCTTTATTTTATTCTCTATTAAAAACATTTGTCTTCTTAAGCGTAAGGTCGGTAATGATGTGCAAAAAATGGAAAAATGAAATAAAGAGTAAAGAGTGGGAGATACTTGAAGTTTAAAGCGCAGGCAGACAAGAGTAATTAAGTAATTAAAATACGATAACGATGGCAGGACGGCTGATGTGTTGCTGCTGCAGCATGTGGCTGCTGCTAGACAGCAAGTGATCTACAGCAAACACATCTGTAGAAACTGTTTGCAACTCGAAAACTTCCGATTAAAATTAAGCATCCGGTGTCCGAACTGCAGACATTGCGCCACATCAGGTAGCTGGTAGGTACCTGGACACTTTGCTCCAGGAGCTGGTCACACCCGTTGGATTCGGTAATCCTTCTTTGATATGGGGCAGGAAACTGAGACTGCAGGAGAAGCAGTTATGGTGACCAAGGGCATCGCGTTCGAGGAACCTCCGCCCCTGTCACTACCAGAAGTCACTAGGTTATTGAAAGGTATGTGGACGACAGCGGGGACTACAGGCATAATAAACGTACTGACCACGGCACCGTGGTGGGCGGAGCCTCTGATGTTGGGGGTGGAAATTGACGTTGTAGTGGAGAGTTCAAAGTTGGGGCATAGATACTGTTCTCTGCCGCCGTGAGCACGAGCCCCAAAGGTTGTGTTGCCTGCCCGGTGCCAATGTTAAAGACATGTCCTCAGGGATGGAGAGGCACTTGGAGTGGAGGGGAGAAATCTAATTGCCAGCGTCCACGGTGGCGCCAACGACATTGACAGGACTTGAAAGGAGCTTCTGATGACAGAATTCGAACAGATGGGAGCTAAAGTTAAAAACAAAAATCAGAACCTCTATCTCAGGATTACTATCAGAGTCACAGGCAAACTGCCATAGGATTAATACAGTCAAGTAGTTAAATGCGTGGCTCAATGTTTGGTGTGGGAAGAATGGGTTTGAGCTCAAGGGGCACAGGCACCAGTAGGACAATTATACCATTAGACACAGGAGAAGAAATTAGGCCAATCGGCCCATCGAGTCTGCTCCGCCAGTCAATCATGGCTGATACGTTTATCAACCCCATTCTTCCGCCTTCTCCCCGTAACCTTTGATCTCCTAACCAATCTAGAACCTTTCTATCTCAGTCTTAAATACACAAATGACCTGGCCTCCACAGCCTTCTGCGGCAATGAATTCCATAGATTCACCACTCTCTGGCTAAATAACTTTCTCCTCATCTCTGTTCTAAAAGGTCTTCCCTTTACTCTGAGGCTGTGCCCTCGGGTCCTTGTCTCTCCTACTAATGTGAATACCTTCCCCAAGTCCACTCTATCCAGGCCTTTCAGTATTCTGTAAGTTTCAATCAGGTTCCCCTCATCCTTCTAAACTCGATCGAGTATAGACCCAGAGACCTCAAACGTTCCTCATATGTTAAGACGTCCATTCCTGGGATCATTCTCGTGAACCTCCTCTGGACCCTCTCCAGGCCCAGAATACCTTTCCTGAGATACGGGCCCCAAAATTGCTCACAATATTCGAAATTTGGTCTGACCAGAGCCTTGTAAACTTTCAGCAGCACATCCCTGCTTTTATATTCTAGTTCTCTCGAAATAAATGCCAACATTGTATTTGCCTACCTAACTACCGACTCAAACTGCAAGTTAACCTTAAGAGAATCCTGGACTAAGACACGCAAGTCCCTTTGCACTCCAGATTTCTGAATTCTCTCCCCATTTAGAAAATAGTCCATGCCTCTATTCTTCCAACCAAATTGCATGACCTCACACATCCCCACGTTGTATTCCATCTCCCACATCTTTGCCCATTCTCCTAACCTGTCCAAATCCTTCTGCAGCCTCCCAGCCTCCTGAATAGTACCTGTCCCTCCATCTATCTTTGTATCATCTGCAAACCTAGCCAGGATGCCTTCAGTTCCTTCATCTAGATCATTAATGTATAAAGTGGAAAGTTGTGCTCCCAACACTGATCCGTCGGGACTCCACTAGTCACCGGCCGCTATCCTGAGAAGGAACCTCTTATCCCGACTCTCTGCCTCCTGCCAGACAGCCAATCTTCTATCCATGTTAATACCTTCCCTCTAACACCATGGGCTCTTAACTAACTGAGCAGCCGCCTGTGCGGATCCTTGTCAAAGGCATTCTGGAAGTCCAAGTAGATAACATCCATTGGCTCTCCTTTGTCTAACCTAGTCATTCCCTCCTCAAAGAATTATAACAGATTTGTCAGGCATGACCTCCCCTTGTTGAAACCATGCTGACTTTGCCCGATTGTACCAGCACTTGCAAGTATTCTCAAATCTCATCCTTCATAATGGAGTCTAAAATCATTCCAACGACCGACGTTAGGCTAATCGGACTGTAATTTCCCGTCTTTTGCCTCACTCCCTTCTTAAACACAGGAGGGGGTTACATTGGCGATTTTCCAGTCCTCTGGGAACCTCCCTGACTCCAGTGATTCCTGAAAGATCACCACTAACGCCTCCACTATCTCTTCAGCTATCAACTTCAGAACTCTGGGGTGTAATCCATCTGGTCTAGGTGATGTATCCACCTTCGGACCTTTCAGTTTTACTAGCACCTTCTCCTTGGTAATGGCCAACATACTCACCTCTGCCCTCCGACTCTCTTGAACTTTGGGGATGTCACTTGTGTCTTCCACTGTGAAGACTGACGCAAAGTACCTATTCAGTTCCTTCGCCATTTCTTTGTTCCCCACTACTGCATCGCCAGCGTCATTTTCCAGCGTCCCAATGTCCACTTTTGCCTCTCTCTTACTCTTTGTGTATCTAAAAAAAAATCTTTGCAATCTCATTTTATATTACTGGCTAGTTTACACTCATATTTAATCTTCTCCCTCCTTATTTATTTTTAAGTTGTCCTCTGTTGGTCTATGTAGGCTTCCCAATCACCTGATTTCCCACTGCTCTTTGCAGCATTGTATGCTTTCTCTTTAACTTGTGTGCTGTCCCTGACTTCCCTTGTCAGCCATGGTTGCCTCGTCCTCCCTTTAGTATGCTTATTCTTCCTAGGGATGTATTTTTGCTGTGTCTCCCAAATTATTCCCAGAAACTCCTGCCATTGCTGTTCCACTGTCTTTCCTGCTAGGCTTATCTCCCAGCCAATTCTGGCCAGCTCCTCCCTCATGTCTGTGTAGTTGCCTTTATTCAACTTTAATACCGTTACATCTGATTCCAGCTTTTTTCTCTCGAATTGCAGGGCAAATTATTGTATATTATGGTCATTTCCTCCTAAGGGTTCCTTCACCTTAAGCTCCCTTATCAAATCTGCCTCATTACACATCACTAAATCTAGAATTGCCTGTTCCCTAGTGGGCTCCACCACAAGCTGCTCCAAAAAGCCAGCTTTTGACATTCCACAAATTCCTATTCTTGGGATCCACTAGCAACCTGATTTTCCCAGTCTACCTGCATATTGAAATCCCCCATGATGACTGGAACCTTGCCTTTCTTATACCCCTTTTCTATCTCCTGGTGTATCTTGTGCCCCACATCCTGACTACTGTTCGGAGGCCTGTACATAACTCCCATTATGTTTTTTTTTTTACCGTTGCGGTTCCTCAACTCTACCCACACAGATTCTACAACATCTGACCCTACAGCATTTCTTGCTATCGATTTAATTTAATGTCTTACTAACAAAGCAACACTGCCCCCTCTGCCAACCTGCCTATCTTTTCGATAAGCTGTATATCCTTGTATATTTAGATCCCAGTCCTGATTCACTTGCAGCCATGTCTCCGTGTTGCCGACCAAATCATACCTGCCAATTTCAATCTGCGCCACAAGCTAATTTACCTTATTTCGTATACTGCGTGCATTCACCTTCAGTACTGTATTTCCCGTCCCCTTTCTCATTGTCATCCCTTTGTCTGATGTGCTTCAAGTTAGATTCCTAGCCCTTTCCAAACACTCTGTCCTATTTTGTGTTCTGGAGAAGTTAATAGCCTCTCATGGGCTCTCCTTACTTTTCAGTTTATTTCATAATTTTCCATGAAGATGAATCCAAGCCCCCCGCGCCCCATCCCCACCTCCTCCCCCACCACCACCCCACCCACTCCCACCCCCCCACACGCTAACCTGTTGCTTTGTTTCCCATTAGTCACGCTTCTTGGAGTTTTACCCTTCCCTCCGCCCAACTTTCTAGTTTAAAGTCCTGTTGACCACCCTATTTACCCTTTTCGCTAGAACATTGGTCCCAGATCGGTTCAGGTGGAGACCGTCCCAACGGTACAGATCCCTCCTGTTTTAATACTGATGCCAGTGCCCCACGAAATGGAACCCCTCCTTCCCACATCACTCCTTTAGCCACGTGTTTACTTCCCTTATTCTCGCGTCCCTATGCCAATTTGCACGTGGCTCGGGTAGTAATCCAAAGATTACAACCCTTGAGCACCTGCGCTTTAATTTAGTTCCTAGTTGCTGATAATCCCCAAACAGGTCCTCTTTCCTAGCCTTACCTATGTTATTTGTCCCAACGTGGACCACAACAACTGGATCCTCCCGCTCCGTCTCCAATATCCTTTCAAGCCGGTCAGTGATGTCCCTCACCCTGGCACCGGGCAGGCAACATACCATGCGGGACTCTCGATCCTGCTTACAAAGGAAGCTATCAATTCCGCTAATTATAGTATCCCCTACAACTACCATTTGTCTTTTTGCTCCACTCACTTGAATGGCCTCCTGTGCCACGGTGCCGTGGTCAGCTGGCTCATCCTCCCTACAGCCCTCTTCGTCATCCACGCAGGGAGATATTACCTCGTACCTGTTGGACAAGGTCAAGAGCTGAGGCGCCTCTGTTCCTGAACAATGGTTCCCTCTACCTGCCTCACTTGCAGTCACATCCTGCTGACCCTGACCACTGACTGGACTTGAGATAGTTAATCTACCAGGTGTGACCGCCTCCTGATACAAAGCGTCCAGGTAAGACTCTCCCTCCCGGATGTGCCGCAACGTCTGGAGCTCAGAGTCAATCTCATCAATTCTGAGCCGGAGTTCCTCCAACAACCAACATTTGTTGCAGATGTGGACACTGTGGCTCACAATGGGATCTGCCAGCTCCCACATCATACATCTACAGCACATCACCTGCCCAGCCATCTCTACTTAGATAATTAATTTATTAATTAGCTTTGCAGATATTTTTTTTCAAATTTGGTGCAGATTTCCTACCAAGGAATCAGGTCACAGCTTTCCTGTGACTTCACTTTTTCAGTTTGGCTTCAGTTATTCTGTGCCCCGAAGCAACCTCTCCAGTGCTCCTCCCTCTGAGTCATCTCCCTAGACACGAGGCCATGAATCCCCGAGGTAAGCTAGATTTATAATTACTACTCCGGTGCTCCTCCCTCCGACTCTGCTCCCAGAATTTACTCACCAATCAGCTGCTTTTTCTTTAAAATCCACTTTCAGAAGGCAGGTCTGGTGCACTCCTAAAGGCACTGCCTCTTCCTCTCTTTTTTTTTAGGTTTGAGGATGAGGGAGGGTTGGAAACACTACAGCAATGCAATTTTTGGGGCTATTCCGATCTTTGACAGTGGGTCATCCTCGATTCCCTCCTGAATCACGGTGGCTGCGATGACTTCTCCCAGAATGCTTCAGTCACTTCTCACCAGCGCTGTCTGTTGGATTTTGACCTGATTGCATTTTCTTGTGTAATCCATACTTTGTAACGATATGAATTGATGATGGAAGTGTCGTCCGCTCCAATAAGGCAAGTTACTGATCATAGATGTTCAACGAAACTGTTACTATAACGACTAGTGGCAGCACCATCCACATCCTGATGTGAGGTTCCAGGTCGTGTTCAATGAGTTGATGAGGTTCGGCAACCACCTCATTGTTGATTGATAGTCGCCTCGCATTTTGCTCCTGGGCTAGGTGCAGCTAGAAAAAGAGATAATGGAAATCCCGAATGGACTGGGCAGAGTGCCTCTCCTCCTCCCACTATATCAGTCAGAGTCTGTACCCTCAGGAAACAATACCAGTGAGAATCTGTACGCACAGGAATCTATATCAGTGAGACTCTGTACCCACGGGAAGCTATAACAGCGTTGACGTGTACCCACGGAAAACTATACCAGTGAGACCCTGTGTGTACTGGAAGCTACACCAGTGAGACTGGGTACCCACAGAAATCTATACCAGTGAGATGTTGTACCCATGGGAAGCTATACCACCGAATCCCTGTACCCAGGATAACCTATGCCAGTGGGGCTCTGTACTCTTGCCAATCAATTCCAGTGAGACTCTGTACTCACAGGAAGCTTTGCTATTGAGGCACTGTAGCACGAGAAGCAAAACAAGTGAGATGCTGTTCCCATGGGAATTTATACCAGTGAGACTTTGTAGCGGAGGAACTTATAGCTGTGAGACCCTGTACTCACGGGAAGCTGTGCTAGTGATACTGTGTGTAGACTGGAAGCTATAACAGTGCGGCCTTGTTTCTAGGGGACTCTGTAAGTGGGTTTTGTCTACCAAGAGGAAATGCTCTTGATGGGCTGGTAGTCGAAATAACCTATAATTTCAGGTCCCTTAAAGATGTGTACTCACTAAAACCTGTACCCACCGAATCCTTGGCAGCCCATAGCCTTCACAGCCTCTAGACACAAGATTTCTTCCCCTAGAGCCTGTCCCGTTCAGAGCACATTCCCACAAACCTGCACCCTAGTGAACCAGTACCCAAGGTATCCGGTACCAAGATAGGCTGTACCTTCGTCAGTCTGTACCCGCTACAATTGATACTGACGAGAGCTTGTTCACACGAGGCAGGTAACCAAGAATTCTGCACCCAAGAAAAACACTTGCATTTATATAGTGCCTGTCACAACCACCTGATGTCCCATAGCGCTTCAACATAAATGTGTTATTTTTCAAGCGTTGTCACCACTGTAAAGCCGCGAATGCACAAGCCAATTTGTGCACAGCTGTGGAATGATAACCAGATATTGGAGATAATTTTCGGGTAGGTGACAGAATTGTTGCGTATGTTACTGGGCGAATAATCCAGGGAGGCCTGATTAATAATCGGAGATGCGAGTTCGAATCCCAACATGGCAGTTGAGCGAAGTGGGTGGGGGGTGCGGTGCGAGCCGTTGCCAGGCCCTGGGACGGGGAGCGGGGTGGGGCGTGATTCGATGGAACTTAAGTTCAATCACTTAAATACATTTATAATAAAAATGTAGTTTAAGAAACATCGACGGCGAAAATACTTCGAATTGTTAGGAAAGGCCATCCACATCACTTTTGTAATTTAAGGAAGGAAATCTGCTCACGAGGGGAAACAACCATTCAAATTCACTCTGTCAGCTCCACTCAGGACTTGGTCTGGCTTTCTCCTGCCACAGTTCATATGTTGATGTTGCTAATTGGTAGGTTAATTAAATTGTTATGATACACAAGTTAAAAGCATTGTTTCGTTTAGTACTTTGACCAGATATAAGTAGGCGAGCCTTCCCCGTCAGCTGGACACCGCAGGGTCTTGACTGCATCACTGGACACAAGAATTATATTTTAATTTGATTTAATAAGTTTACTTTAGAGTTTGTTTTTTGTTACAGTGTCCCTTTAAGGGCCCGTGAATTTGTATAATTAGTTAATTCATTTTTTAATATGCTTTATTTTGTTGATATATTCAAAATAGCTATGACTAGGGGATAGCTGGGGCAATGGGTGTGAGGGGAGATCTATGAGAACTGAACAACTCAGTAACCTCGCTCAATGAAGAAAAGCTCTGCAGCTTGGTGTAAACTTCACTAACCGACTTGGGTCACACTAACAGATGCTGCCATTGCTTCTTTTACCAGTTGCCTTAAATCTGTGCCCTCTGGCTCTCGATTCTTCCACTGCGGACAACTTCTGTAATCGCAGAGGAACTACCTTGAATCCATTCGGACACCAATCAGAAAAACTGATGGTGTGCAGGCTCTTCATGGTGGTAATGCCGGCATTAACCTCCTGAGCCAGTAGGTCTCCTCGGTACAGCATGCAGCATGCCATGTACTTGCCCTGGTGGGGTTCGAAATTCACCATCTGGATGCCTGTCTTGATATTCAGTGATATCGGTGATATTCAGCATGGTGTGGCGGTCATTGTACTGCACCTCTTTGTGTATCAGGGGTGCGTACGTTACCAGCCGGAAATGGATGCGTGGATCGGGGACCAGGTTCGTCTGGAACTCCATCAGGTCCAGGTTGAGAGTGCCATCTATCCGCAGTGACCCTGTGATGGACGAGACGATCTGCGCCACCCAGCATTTGACACTGATACAGGTTGGCTCCTCGATCTCGAAGTTGCGCCGACATACGTCGTAAATGGGCTCATTGTCCACCATGAAGGCGCAGTCAAAGTGTTCGTGGGTCCATTGGGCGACCAGCACGGAGTTGTGCGACTCGACCACCCCGGTGGAGGCCTGGGGAGGAGGATAAAGAGAAAACTGCAGCTTGGCTTTCTTGCTGTAGTAGACGGAGAGACTCTCCATAAGGTGGGAGGTAAAGCCTGATCCGGTCCCACCCACAAAACGATGGAAGATGAGGAGCCCCTCCAGTCCTGTGCATTGGGCAGCCTGTAGTGTAGAGGAAAGAAAATCAAGGTGAACAGGCTTAAATTCCAAGGAGAGTTTGCACAGATCGGGCTGCTATCCCCTCGAGTATTGATGGTTAAGGAACTGATCGATGCCTTTAAGATGGTCAATGGATTTAGCAAAGTCAATAGAGAGAAACTAATTCCTCCGGTGGAGGTGTGTTGAGGTGGGGCAGAGCAGGAGTCCAGAATAAAGGGGAAGAATCTTAAAACGAGCGCCAGGCCTTTCAGGTGTGATGTCAGGAAGCACTCCTTCAGATGAAATCTAGAACTCTACCCCACCACCCCTCCCCCCCACCCACCCCCCATTATGATGTTGAGGCTGTTGGGAAAGAGGGTAAATTAGAAATTTCAAACCCAAGATTGATAGATTTTTTTGGGGTAAGGTGATTAAGGGTTACCGAGGTGGATAGATGGAGTTAAGACATATATCAGACATGATCCGAATGAATGGGAGAACAGGCCGGGGCGACTGAATGGGCCTCCTCCTCTTTCTGTGCAACAGGCTCGAGGGATGACTAGCCTCCTCTTTTCCCTGCGTAACAGGCTCGAGGCACATTATGGGCCTCCCCCTGTTCCCGTGTAACAGGGAAAATCGGACACTGTTTTTGGATTGGCTGCCGTGCCTTTTGCTGCCTGGGTCCCAAGCTCTGGAATTCCTTCCTTAAGTCTTTGCTCCTAACTTCTCCTTTAACATGCTCTTTCAAGCTGACCTCTTTGATCAAATTTTACTCATGCATTATAACAGCTTGTTACATGGATCTGTTTCAAATATGCTTTGATAACTCTCCATTGAAGTCCTATAAGTTTGCATCATTACATTAATCGCGCTGTGCAGTTTGCAAGCTGCTCATTTTGACATCTGAAGATGCGGAAAAAGAGTGAGAGAGAAAGAGGCGGGTTGGTGGGTTGGGTGGGGAGAAATGCCGGAACTGTAGCTTAAATGAGGACTGGAGTTTTAAAGTTATCGACAGCAACTCTTAATTATCCCGCTCAGGTCGAGAAATGCTGAGACATGGTCTCAAATCTCGGTACAGTGATAGCCGTACAATAATCATTCCTGCCCTGAACTCGGGACTTGTACATACCAGTGTCATGGGGGTAGAGCAGCGAGTGGTGACTGGAACTGGTGTCCCAGATGAAATAGGCTGCCACTGATCACCACCCAGGTCTGCAGAGGGTGAATGGAGATTGGATGGGTGAATGAATCACGATGAACAAACCAATGCAAGGTAAAAGGGACCTGACAACTCATACCTGCCAAACCAATTTATTGCTCGTGAATAACCTACCAACTTGCGTATGCGATCCAAGACCAGGTCGAAAATCTCCTTGCTGATAGAGCAGTGGCTCCAGGCATAGTTAATTACCGCATCCTCTTTACTGGTGATGAGCTGCTCGGGGTGAAAGGACTGCAGGTAGGTGCCGGTACAGACCTCATCTGGGAGACAGGGCAATGGATGGACAATAGTTAGCTGAGTGTCCGACTCGCTGATCTACATTGGATATAAACTTCTGCTGCCCTGTCTCCAAACTCGCACTGAGTCCCGTTCCTGAATCTCCCACTGTGCACTTTGGTCGACATCAAGTCCTGTTAAGTAGAATTCAATTTTACACCTCCCACCCTGGTTTTCAAATCCCTTCATGAACTCGCACACCCTCCTCCTTATCTCTGTAACTTCCTCCAGCTCCTATAAACCTTCCGATCTCTGTAAAATCCTCCAGCCCCAACAACCCTCCCTAAATCTGTAACCTCCTACAACCGCAACAACCCTCCCTATCTCTGTAACCTCCTACAGCCCTTCGAGACTTCTGTGCTGCACCAAGTCCAGCTTCTTGTGCATCCCCCAATTCGCATCGCTGGTACATTGGCAGCCTTGCCTTAAGCTGCCCGGGGCCGTTGGCTATTGAAGTTCTGTTTGGTTCATGCTCCCGTGAAGCACCTTGGAGATGATTCTGCTACGTTAAAGGCGTTATATAAATGTAAAATGTGGTTATGCCAGCTGCCTTTGCAGAAGGTATGGTTTGCGGTGAAGTGTCCCTGATGTTTTGATGAAAGCAACTCAAACCACAAAGTTTTCACTCGCAAGACTAGGTGACAGTTTGCCAGCTGACACCATGTTCACTCTGACCATGTATTTAACCATTAGTATTGGCCATGCATGGAGCCAGAAATAAATAGTGCCTGAGGGAACCTCTCATCTTGTTCTTTTACCAAGAGATGCCCTCTCTACTCCTGGAAATGTAGCTCTGAATAGTGGCTGCTCATTGACTACAATGGTCTTGGCAGGAGGTCGTGTAACGAAAGAAGGCTTGCCTTTATTTAACACCTGTCACAACCTCTGGACTTCTCAAAGCGCTTTACAGCCAATGGAGTTTTTTTTCAGAACTGCAGTCACCTCGATAACGTAGATTTGTGTATTCTGTGTAATAATTTAGGTGGCGTAGTGGTAATGTCACTGGACTAGTAATCCTAAATCTCAGGGCAATGCACTGGGGACACAAGGTCAAATCCCACTCTGACATCTGGTGCAATTTAAATTCAAATAATAAATCGGGAATTGAAATCTGGTCATCAGTGATGGTGACCATCAACGATGGATCTAAAAACTCATCTGGTTCACTAATGTCCTTTCCGGAAGGAAACCTGCCATTCCGGTCTGGACTGCATGTGACTCCAGACTCACAGCAGGAGCAGTGTCGTTAACTTTTAATGCCCCTCTGAAATGGGCCCCAGTGAGGCACTCCATCCACGGGATGGGTAACAATTGTTGGCCTTGTTGGCAAGGCCCACTTACTTATGAAAAAAAAAATATATCTCCATGTAATTTAACTCTTGGGGTCCACGTATCATTCTGGTAAATCTACATTGATCTTCCTCCAAGGTTGATGTACACTTCCTGATGTGTGGTGCCCAGAGCTGCGCAGAGAAATTCCAGGCGTGGTCTAACCAGGGTTTTTATTGCTGGAGCATCAATTTTACCCCCTTCTAATCTTATCCTCTCTCTCTCTCTCTTCCCTCTCTACGCACCATGCCCAGAAAGGGTGTTGGTGAAAATGTGCCATGGATTTGAGTACAGGAATATAGATGTCTTGCTGCAATTATATGGAGCCTGCAACTCGAGCAGTGTAACAGTTTTGGTCTCCTTACCTAAAGGAAGGGTATACTTGCCATGGAGGGTGTGCAGCAGATATTCACCACACTGATCCATGGTGCTAAGTTCAAGGATGTCTCAGAGCGGCTAGAGGACATTGTGAAGGGGGAAGATGAACAGCCAGTGGTCGTGCTACATACTGGTACAAATTACATAGGTAAAAAAGGGATGTGGTCCTAAAAGCAGAATATCGGGAGTTAGGAAGTAAGTTGAAAAGTAGGACCACAATGGTAGTGATCTCGGGATTACTACCAGTGCAACGTGCCAGTCAGCTTAGAAAAAGCAGGATATATCGGATGAATACGTGGCTGAATTGAATGAGTGAAGGGGAGGGTTTCAGAATTCTGGGTCATTGGGACCGGTTCTAGGGGAGGTGTGACCAGTAAAAACTGCATGGGTTATACGTGCGCAGGACCGTGACTGATGTCCTAGGGGGAACATTTGCGAGAGTGGTTGGGGGTTCAAATAAAATGGCAGAGAGATGGGACCCTATGCAGGCCAGAAAGTGGATAAGAAGAGTGATAGTCAGAGAAATCGAGGGCAAGAATCAAACAGTTTATCAGTGAAAAGTAGTAGGAACGGGACAAGTAATGTTAAAAAGACAAGCCTGAAGGCTTTGTGCCTTAACGCAAGGAGCCATCACAATAAAGTCCATTGATTAAGCGCGGAAATAGCTATAAAAAAGGTATGAAAAAGTCGGAGTTATGGAGACATCGCTGCAGGCTGACGAGGGATGGGAGCGGAACATCCATGGGAATTCAGTATTTAGGAAGGACAGACAAAAAGTAAGAGGCGGTGGAGTTGCATCGTTTGTGAAAGAGGAAATTAACGCAATAGTGGGGAAAAATATTTGCTGCAATGATGGGGAATCTATATGGGTAGAGTTGATAAACACGAATTGGCAGAAAACGTTAGTGGGGGTTGTATATAGACCTCAAAACTGTAGTGGTGATGTTGGGTATGGCATTAAACAGGAAATTAGAGGGGCATTTAATAAAGGAACATATGTAATTATGGATGACTTTAATATATAATTAGATCGTGCAACACAAATGAGTACCAATACCGCAGAGGAGGAATTCCTGGAGTGTATACGGAATGTTTTTCTGAACCAATACATTGTGGAACCAGCGAGAGAACAGGCTAAAGTCGACTGGGTATTGTGTAATGAGAAAGGAATAATTGGCATTCCAGAAGTGCCAGGCCCCTTGGGGATGAGCGACAATAATGTGATAGAATTATTCATCAAGATGGAGAGTAACATAGTTGATTCTGAGACTTGTGTCCTGAATCATAATAGAGGAAACTAGGATGGTATAAGGCATGAGTTGGTTATGATGGATTGGGAAAGGTTTCTTAAAGTGATGACGGTGGATAGGCAATGACAAACATTCAAAGAGCGCATGGGTGAACTGCAAAAATTGTTTCTTCCTGTCAGGCGCAAATGTAAAACAGGAAAGTTGGCCAAACCATAGCTTACAAGGGACATTAGAGATAATATTAAACGCAAGGAAGAGGCATAAAAATTGGCCGGAAAAACAACAGACCGGAGGATTGGGAGTTATTTAGAATTCAGCAAAGGAGGAACAAGGGATTGATTAAGAAGGGATAAATAGAGTACCAGAGTAAGCTTGCAGGGAACATAAAAAACTGAGTGTAAAAGTTTCTACAGGTATGTGAAGAGAAAACGATTGGTGAAGACAAATATCGGTCCCTTGCATTCATAAACAGAGCAATTTATAATGGGGAAGAAAGAAATGGCTGACCAACTAAATACATACTTTGGTTCTGTCTTCACAATGAAGGACACTAATAACTTACCGGAAATGTTGTGGAACAAAGGGTTTAGTGAGAGGGAGGAACTACAAGAAATCAGTATAGTAGGGAAATTGCGTTGGGGAAATTGATGGGATTGAATGCTAATGAATCCCCGGGGCCTCATAATCTACATCCCAGAGTACTTAAGGAAGTGGCCCTTGAAATAGTGGATGCATTGGTGGTCATCTTCCGAGAGTCTATGGACTCTGAAACAGTTCCTACAGATTGGAGGGTAGCTAATGTAACCGCACTATTTAAATAGGGAGGCAGAGAGAAAACAGGGAATTATAGACGCGTCAGACTGACGTCGGTAATGGGCAAAATTCTAGAGTCCATTATAAAAATGTAAAAGCTGAGCATGTGGAAAACAGTGGCAGAATTGCAAGGTCAGCATGGATTTAAGAAAGGGATATAATGCTTGACAAATCGACTGGAATTTTTCGACGATGTAACTAATAGAGTTGATGAGGGGTTGGGGGGGGTGGGGGGCGCCAGTAGATGCCGATTATATGGGCTTTCAGAAGGCTTTCGACAAAGTCCCATATAAGGGATTGGCGCGTAAAATTAAAACGCATGGGAATGGGGTTTACTGTATTGAGATGGATAGAAAACTGGTTGGCAGACAGGAAACAAAGAAAAGGAATAAACGGGTCTTTTTTTTCCAAATGGCAGTCAGTGCCTAGTGGGGTACCGCAGGGATCGTTGCTGGGGCCCCAGTTATTCACAATACATGTTAATGATTTAGATGATGGAATTAAATGTAATATCTCGAAATTTGCAGTGACACAAAGCTGGTTGGGAGGTTGAGCTGTGAGGAGAATGCAGAGATGCTTCGGTGTGATTTGGACAAGAAGAGTGAGTGGGCAAATGCAAGGCAGATGCAGTATAAACTGGATAAATGTTAGGTTATCAATTTTGGTAGAAAAAACAGGAAGGAAGATTATTATCTGAATGGCAATAAATTGAGAGAGGGGAATGTGCATCGAGACCTGGGTGTCCTTGTACAGAGGTCGCTGAAGGTAAGCATACAGGTGTAGCAGGCGGTAAAGAAGGCAAATGTTATGTTGGCCTTCATAGCCAGAGTATTCGAGGACAGGAACAGCGATGTCTTCTTGCAAATGTACAGGGCCTTGGTGAGACCACACCAGGAGTATTGTGTGCAGTTTTGGTCTCCTTATATGAGGAAGTATGTACTTGCTATAGAGGGAGTGCAGCGAAGGTTCACCCGACTGATTCCTGGGTAGGTGGAACTGCAATATGAGGAGAGATTGAGTCGATTAGGATTATATTCACTGGAGCTCAGAAGAATGAGCGGGGAAACTCATAGAAACCGATTAAAATTCAAACAAGACTAGACAGGAAGGATGTTCCCGATGGCGGGGTAGCCCAACACCTGGGGTCACAGTCTGAGGATATGGGGTAGACGATTTAGGACTGAGATGAGGAGAAATTTCGTCACCCAAGGCGTAGTGAGCCTGTGGAGTTCGTTACCAAAGAAAGTAGTTGAGACAAAAACATTGTATGCATTCAAGAAGGAGTTACATGTAGCTCTTGGGGTGAAAGGGTTCAAAGGGTATGGGGAGAAAGCGGGAGCAGGCACTTTAGTTGGATAATCAGCAATGATCATAATGAATAGAGGAGCAGACTCGAAGTGCCTAATGGCCTACTCGTGCTCCTGGTGTCTATGACTAGATTGTCCGATGAGGAGAGAGTGAGGATACTGGGCCTGGATTCTTTACACTTTCAAATAATATGATGTGACCTCATTGAAGTGTGCAAAATTCTCCCAGGCTCAATAGGCCAGATGCAGAAAGATGTTAGACCTGGCTACGTGGGCTATGGGTGGGGTAGAATCAAAGGACACAGTCTCCGAATAAGAGGTAGTCCATTTAGGACTGAGATCAGGGGGGATTTCTTTGTTCAGAGGGTAATGAGTCTTTGGAATTCTCCACTCCTGAGGTCTGTGGAGGTTCAGTTATTGACTATGTTCATCCAAGGATTGACAGGTTTTTTGATATTAAAGGTATCAAGGGATATGGGGATAGTGCGGGAAAATGATGCTGTGGTAGAATATCAGATATATTCTCGTTGAATGACGGAGCAGGTTGATGGGCTGAATGGGCTACTCCTGTTCCCTATGTTCTATTGGATTGGTCCATGGTTATGCTTGGCAAAATACTGGAGAGGTTTGCCACTCCCGTTCTTACGGCCTGCAATTGGAGCCCGCCTCCCATGAACATCAAGTCCTGAAGTGTGATTTGAAACTAGAGCTTCTGGCTCAGAGGCAGGGACGCTCCCCATTGCGTTTCTGTCAGCACAGGAAAGGGCCCTGTGTGTGAGTGTGTGTGGCTTCTAGCATGTGTAAGTGAGCCGTACTGCAAACCCGGCTGATAACCTTCAATTGGTTTTCAGTGTAATTCTGAGCACAATCAGTGCTGTTTAGTAAGTGTTGCCCTATCGCGGAATCACATCTAATTTTGTACAACAGACAGAAGAAGCATATCTGACAGCAACTGTGGAGAGAAAGACAGAGTTAATGCTTCCAGTCTACCTGACTCTTCTTAGAGCCATTCGGACTCGAAACGTTAACTTTGCTTTTAGCCCCACAAATGCTGTCAGACCTGCTGAGTTTTACCAGCATTTTTTGTTTTTTTGTTGCAGATTTCCAGCATACGCAGTATTTTGCCTTTATATTATTATCGAACAATCATGTCAATGCACTGTGACTTTTTCCACTAAATTAAAACTTGGGGGGCAGTCATTCCCTGATTCATTCCCCATGGCAATGCCTTGCCCAATTAAGAGTCAACCTGCCTGGTTAGAATATGAACAAATGCTTGGCAGTTAACTGTTCCCTGTTACATTCTCCATGACAACATCTCTACCAATCAGAGTCCACATGCCAAACAATCAGCACTCTCTTCTCCATGCAGTATACATTTTCTTTTGCTTTATAATTGGTATTCTTTTGAATCTGTCCTGATGAGTGCAAAGCGAAAAGCTTCGACAGCATATCACTTTTTTCAGCAATACTCAAGTTCTCTGCTAACAAACAACTATTTGTTTTTATTTCTCCATGGGATGAGATTGTCGTTGGGAAACCAAACCTTTATTGCCCATTCCTAATTTCCGCTTGAGAAGATGGTGGTGAGCTGCCTTCCTCGATGCTACAGTCCAGCTGTTATATGCACACACACAGTGCTTTTAGAAAGGGGTTCCACCTACATACAAACGCATTAATTTGGAACAGGAGTGGGCTGTTCAGCTCCTCGAGCCTGCTCCACCGTTCAATAAGATGCTGATCACTGACCTGACCGTAACCTCAACTCCAAATTCACAGCTACCCTGATAACATTTGCCTCCCTTTGTCAAGAAGATATCCACCTCTGCTTTAAAAATACTCAAAGACCGCTCTCCGGGGAAGAGAGTTCCAAAAACTGTCAAGCCACTGAGAGAATAAAATTCTCCTCATTTCTGTCCAAAATTGCAGGTGTCTTATTTTTTAAACTGTGTCCCCTAGTTCTAATTTCCCCCACAGGGTGAAACATCCTCGCGAAATCGATCCTGTCAACCCCCTCCAGATATTAAATGTTTCAATAAAATCACCTCTCATTCTTCTAAACTCCAATGGATACAGGCCCAAGCTCTCCAACCTTCCCTCAAAAGGTTAACCCCTATCCCAGGTATCACTCGAGTGAACATTCCCTGAACTGCTTCTAATGGATTTATATCTGTTCCTGAACAAGGATTTCAACTTTCCTTACGTTATTTTTCACATCATATTATTTTATAAATCATATCATTTTATATATCAGATATTGTTTCCTACATTAAAGCTGGGAGTATAATTCCAATGTACATCATTGCCTATAAAACAATTTGGGACATTGTGAAAGCTCCTCCAGAAACCGCAGTCCTTTCTTCCTCCATATGTTGCACAGACCTTGAGTTTAGCTAAATCCATGGGCAATCTTACCATAACATTGGGCTCCAAATCGATAAACACGGCTCGGGGAACGTGTTTACTCGCCCCCGTCTCACTGAAGAAAGTTTTGAAGGAGTCGTTGCCTCCTCTGGTGCTCCTGTAACTGTGCATTGTCCCAACTGTTTTGATCCGCTGCTCCAGGCAATACAGCTCCCAGCAAGCGTTGCCGATCTGCACACCAGCCTTGCCAATGTGGAGCGAAAGACACAGGCGCTGCAGTGGAGAGAACATTTGATTATTTGCATGGGTCATTGTGGGCAGTGCTTGATCAGCTCAGTGGGAGTGTGGAAGGCAGATGTTACACAGATGGCCACTTACTCCCTGTCAGCTCCCTCCATGCCGCTCCGTGTACAGTCTGTACTCAACACTCCTTTAAATGATCTGTCACACTCCGTCCCTTGCTCTGCCCTTCCAGACCCCCACTCACAGTACACTGCCTCCTTGCCCTGCCTGTACCGGAAGCCACTTTCATCCATAGGGGCAGTTAGCCCCGCGCAACTTACTCTGTGCTAATCTCCAGCACCCTATGCCCGCCTAACTCATTCGTGGCCCTGTCCTCTTCATCATTCACGGCCTCACGCTCCCTGTACTCTTTACATAATGGATCTACATCTCTCTCACTCTTTGTCTCAACACCTCCTTATAGGAATAGAAGGCTTAGGAGCAGGGACAGGGCATTCGGCCCTTCGAGTCTGATTAACCACTCGATAAGATCACGCCTGAACTGGCTGTGGCTTCAACTCCACCTTCCTGTCCACCAATCCCTACAACACTTGTTTGCCTTCTCCATCAAGAATCCATCTTGAATAAATTCATTGTTGCAGCCTCCAATAATTTCCGAGAAACACCATTGGTGTCCTTAGCTATTCCTGGCCCCATGCCCTTCCTCATTCCTCCTCATCACTCAGAATCACTCTGCACTTTCATTCCTTCCGATACCTCATTATTCCATGCCCCATGCCCTCTTTGCCCCGTTTCCCTCATCATTCAGTTCCTTATTTAAATCAATCATGGGATGTGGGCGTCGCTGGCTGGGCCAGCATTTGTTTCCCGTCCCTAAGTATCTCTTGTAAAGGTGGTAGTGTGTGCTGTCTTCGTGAACCGCTGCAGACCATGTGGTGTAGGTGCAGCCATGGTGCTGCTAGTGGGGAGTCCAAGGATTTTGGCCCAGTGAAAGTGAAGGCACGGCCGATATATTTCCAAGTCAAGATCGTGTGTGGCTTGGAGAGGACCTTCCAGGTGGTGGTGTTCCCCTGTGTCTGCTTCCCTTGTCCTTCTATGTGGTAGAAGTCACAAGTTTGGGCGGTGCTGCCGAAGCAACCTTGGTGAGTTGCTGCAGTGCATGTTCTAGACGGTACGCACTGCTGCCACACGGCAGCGCTGGTGGATGAAGTGAATGCTTGTGGGTGGTGTGCAAATCAATAAGGCTGCTTTGCCCCGCATGGTGTCAAGTTTCTTGAATTATGTTGGAGCTGCATTCATCCAGGAAATTGGAAGGAATTCCATCACACTACTGACTTGTGCCTTGTAGATGCTGTTTAGACTTCTTGGGCCAGGAAGTGGGTTACTATCGCAGAATTCCCAGCCTCTGGCCTGCTCTTGTAGTCACAGTATTTATATGGCTGGTGCAGTTCAGTGTCTGGTCAATTGTAACCCCAGGGATGTTGATAGTTGGGGAAGCTGAGTTCAATTCTGTCTACCACACTTTCGGGAGGATGTGAAGGTTGCAGAGAAAGAGAGATCAGAAAAGGGTCACGAGAATGGTTCCAGGGATGAGCAGCTTCATTTATGTCGCTAGGTTGGAGAAATTGGGATTGGTCTCCTTGGAGAAGAGAAGACTAAGAGAGGATTTGATCGAAGTGTTCAAAATGATGAGGGGTCTTGACCAGATAAGTTGGAAAAATCTTTTCCAATTGGCGGAAACATCGGGAACCAGAGGTACAAAGATTTAAGGCTATTGGCAAAAGAAGCAATTAAGATGTGAGGAGAAGCTTTTTCATGCAGCGAGTGGTTAGGATCTGGACCGAACTGCCTGAGTGTGTGGTGGAGGTAGGATAGACCCAGGCTTTAAAGAGCAAATTGGATTTCTACCTGAAGAGAAGAAAGTGGCAGAGCTAGAGGGAATGGGCAGGTAGAGAGGGGCTATCTGAGTTGTACTTGTAGAAATACAGCATGGACAAGACAGGCAGAATGGCCTCCTTCTGTTTTTCTTTGAGTACATCGTGGATCATTCGTTCAGGGCACTGGATAACTATTGCAATAACATTACCGCATGCGTCTGTACACCAAAAATGTGACACTTTTTATTTGCACTCCTTCCACGCCCTCTCAAATTTACGGCCTCAGTCGCACCAACTGCCCTTTCTTCTCGTTCCATCCCACCCAATCTATTTAGGACTCCCCTGGACTGTGAGGCATGCGGCATTGAAGGAGGGGGGGAACAGGTGATGCGGCGCAAGCGCATTGCCAGCAACTGGTCATGCAAACAGGCATTCTGGCTGGAACCCGGCAGGGATTGGAGAGTCACAGAGGCACACAAGACTGAGCTGGGCACGCCCGCCCAGTGGACACCCACAATCTTGCTGAACTGCTCCTGTTACGTTTGGAGGAGTCATTGCCCTCACTCCTCAAGTGGGACAGGCACCCTCATACAGCACGGCTTCCTATTTGTCGCTGGCGATAATACCCACTGTCAGCTAGACTCTTATTGGCTGTTGAGCTAATGAGAAGCAAAAAATGCAGCAATCAGTCACTGTTGTATCCAAGCAACCAGAATTATAATCAAATATAACGTAACACATACGGAAATAGGAATTAGGAGTAGGAGTATGTGCTTCGTGCCTGCTCCTGTCATTCAACAGTATCTGATTGTGGCACAACTCTACATTCCCGCCTCCCTCCGACACCCATTGACTCCCTTGTTAGTGAAGAGTCTATCAACCGCTGACATTACACATATTCAATGAGCCAGACTCCACTGCTCGCTGCGAAAGAGAATTCCACAGACTTACCACCCTCTGAAAGAAAAAAATATCTCCTCAACTCCGTCTTAAATCTGAGACCCCTGATTTATTAACTCTGTCCCCTAGTTCTATTCTCTCCCACAAGGGGTAACATCCTTTCAACAATCATTCTGAAAAAACCCTGTAAATCTTCTATGTTCAATAAATCCACCTCTCATTCTTCTAAACGCCAATGGAAAAAGGCCCAATCTGTCCAAACTTACCTCATGAAGTAAACCGTCGTCCCAGCAATCTGTCGAACACTTCACTGAACTGCTAATAATGCAATTATACCCTTTCCAAATAAGGAGATCAAAACTATGCACAGTGCTACAGATATGGTCTCACCAACGCCATGTACAATTTTATCAAATTATCCCAGCTCTTAAATTCCATTGCCTTTGCAGTAAAAGCCGACATGCTATGTGCTCCTAATCACTTGTTGTAAACCCATCACATTCAATCAGTGACACTCCTACACCCATCACATCCCAACAGTGACACGCCTACACCCGTCACATCCCAACAGTGACATTCTTACACCCATCACATCCCATCAGTGACACTCCTACACTCACCACATCACATCCAATCAGTGACACACCTACACCCAACACTTCCCAACAGTGATACTCCTACACCCATCAGTAACCCTCAGTGATACTCCAACACCCATCACTTCCCCTTTGTGACACTCCTGCACTCATCACATCCCATCAGCGACACTCCTGCACTCATCACATCCCATCAGTGACAGTCCCACATCCATCACATTCTCTCAGTGACATGACTTCACCCATCACATGCCATCAGATACATTCCTACACTCATCACATCCCATCTGTAACACGCCCAAATTAGTAACAACCTTTCAGTGACATCACTACACCCATCACATCCCATCAGTGACATTCCTAAACTCATCAAATTCCGGCAGAAACATGGCTACCCCCATCACGTTTTTGACGCTGCAACACCCTTCGCATCTGTGACAATCCTTACACCCATCACATCTCGTATGTGACACTCCTAATCCAATCACATCCCATCAGTGACACTGCTAATCCAATCACAACCCATCAGTGACACTCCAACACTCATCACATCCCAACAGTGACACTCCAACACCCATCACATCCCATCAGTGACACTCCAACGCCTATCAAATTCCCTCAGTGACACTCCAACATCCATCACTTCCCCTTAGTGACATTCCTACACCCATCACATCCCATCAGTGACACTCCTACACCCATCACATCCCGTCAGTGACACTCCTACGCCCATCACATTCCCTCAGTGACACTCCAACATCCATCACTTCCCCTTAGTGACACTCCTGCACTCAACATATCCCATCAGTGACACTCCTAATCCAATCACATCCCATCAGTGATACTCCTACGGCCATCACATCCCATTAGTGACACTCCTACTCCCATCACATCCCATCAGTGACACTCCCACACCCGTCACATTCTCTGTGACATTACTACACAATCTCATGCCATCAGTGACATCCTACAATCATCACACCCCATCAGTAACACTCCCACACCCGTCACATCCTTTCAGTGACATCACTACACCCACCACATCCCATCAGTAACACTCCTACACCCATCACATCCCATTAGTGACACTCCTACACCTAACACATCCCATCACTAACATTCCTATATATATGAAATCCCCATCAGTGACACTGCTGCACCCATCAAATCCCATCAGTGACATTGCTATACCCAAAACATCCCATCAGTCAGTCCCCACACGCACCAAGCCCTATACATGAACCCGTGTTGTCTCTGGGACCCTGTTCTGCAAAAAAACTGGCCACCGTCTTGACTACAAGTCAAAAAAGTACCTTACTGGCGATATGCTTGAAAGGAAGTTGGGAGCCCGATGTTGGCCGTTGATGTGAGCTCAGCAACACGATTCCGGTTTGATCAATGTTTGCTTGACGAAGCCCATCACATGAATGAGGACTGTTTATTCACTGAGACACAAGGGACTTGTAGGCACTGCTTTACTCACCATTATAGTGTGGCAACACATTCCCGAAATGATACTAATCCCCACTCAGCTCTTTTCATAAAGGCAATATACAAAATGTCACCTCTCAACAAGCCCAAGACTTCCACTAAATGCACCTACCACACAGTGCCATAAAATCTAATGTACCCATCGCTCTGTTTCAAAGGACTACAGATGATTCTCTGCACTATAGCTGGCTATTCAGCACCCCCTGCTCCTTGCTTGTTTCCCT
The DNA here is from genome assembly GCF_964194155.1 of Cetorhinus maximus. NCBI lineage: Eukaryota > Metazoa > Chordata > Chondrichthyes > Lamniformes > Cetorhinidae > Cetorhinus > Cetorhinus maximus. The sequence continues at coordinate 24,744 of NW_027596499.1, forward strand.
GCCCCACACCAGTCTCCACCCACCCCCATTTCAGCTCTCCACATCTTCATATCCTTCTATTCCTTCTCCCTCACGTGTTTGTCCAGATACAACCACCCCTCCCTTAAATGCATCGTCACGATACATCTCAGCCCATGGGAGTGAGTTCCACATTCTCACCGCTCTCCAGGTTAAGAAGTTTCCCTTGAATTCCCCAACTGGACTTAATAGTGAGTATGTTATATTGATGGCGTCCAAATGTTCTGGTGTCTTGAACTCAGCAACCCCCCACGACACAAGTGAAAACATTCATCCCTAAATCTTCCCAGTTGAAATTCTAGTTGTCCTTTTCTGGGGTCACCCATCAACCTTTGTGTTTCCCACCTGATTGAGAATGCCCAGGACGACTGCCACGAAATACACGACAGCATGAACAAACTTGCAGAATGTGCATGCAAATGGCAACTGAAGTTCAATGTGGATCGGGATAGAGGATTGCAACTGGAAGGCGCCACCACTCCTTCATGAATACGCCTCGTAACAGGGCATACAGTAAAGGAATCTTGGGTTACGTATTCTCAAAACATTACCAGTGGCAACATGGGTCAGCAAAGCTATAATAATCACAAACAAAGCTTTGGGGTTGATAATTAGAAAAGTACAATTGAAAAGTAGAGTAGTTGTTTGGAACTTATATAAAACATGGGTTAGACCTCCCTGGAGTATTGTGCAAAATTCCACTTTCCGTATCACACTCGGAATACTGAGCACAGGTCTGGGCTCCATGTCACTGGTCCGATTGTTCCTGTGGCTCTATCCCCAGCCGCCTGCATAGGTTTTCCAACTTCCAAGCCTCCCAGGTTTAAAGCTGCATGGCGGAGCACTCAATGAAGCTCAGCGTGACCGTGCTTTGCTCCACCTTCTGGCTGATGAGCTAATCGGGCATCCATCAACAGGAGTGCAGTCGGTAAACGGTATTGCTTTGTAAATGTCCCGTTTCGGCAGTAGTTCTTGCTCATGGATACTCACACTTCATCTTGCAAAGGCACTGCGGCAAGCGTCTGTTGCTGAGATTCTTTCCTACTGTTCCTGTACGGTGTTCAATGTGCACCTCTTGCAGCTCACCTGTCCCTTTTCCAGCAAGGAATTTTCCCCCACAAGCTCCAACAGGGAACTCACTGTCTGTCGTGAAAATCTCTGTGTATGACCAGTCTGTCCTCTTCCTCCATTTTACTTGCAGTGCTATAGGGCGGAAATGGAGAAGTCCTCACCTGATGCTACAAACTCGCTGGGACTGTCATCCAGATTATTTTCCCTACTTGTTAGACAATCAATGCTGTCAGAAGGGCTCACACCTGCAGTCTCCCTAGTGGTTGTAAAGCCACCTTGTCGTGATGTATCCTGGCCTGTTGCAGAGTCCAGCCCCACTGTCCATTGGTCGAGGCGTCCACAAATGCTGGGGACTTGGAAGGGGAGGGGGATCGTTCACCAAATCATAGGTTGTAGGGTGGCCTTGCTCCAAAGCAGCCCTATCTAAACCCCTGTCGTTAGACACTTACAGCTTGCTTCCATGCAACACCCCTACGAGCGAGTGGGCCACTAGCCTCGTGTGTGCTAGCAGACGCCACTGATTCAGCGATCGTAGCTCCTGTGTACCTTCAATGTCCGTGCGAGGATGTGCCAAGATCGTTGGGCACATATCTGCCTCATGACCTGCGTCACAGATACTATGAAGTACCTGTGAGACCATCCAGCAGGAGGCTTGTATTTCCGATTCAGCCCACTAGGACACAACGCATCTTTTGAAAAGTCATCATGATCCGATTCGTTGTCCAGTTAACATGGATCCCCTCGCTCAGTTGGGCTCGATGGAGCACCTGGGAAGTTCTCTTCTCCTCAGCGTCAGATCGCATTAACACAACGGTGACTTCCGCTTGCTTGGTGGGAACTTCCGTCTTCCCAATCTCTGATGCTGCCTCCTCAGGCGCCATGGAATATGAGTTCTTCGCCTCGGTGTTGCGTTGGGCCGGACTTCCCCCTGACTCCGTATTCATTGACCACCAGCCTTTCCAGCTTATTGACCGATGGGGAAACAGGGACGGAATTTATTTGCCCCAAAAACAATCGATGTCCTCAAAAACAAAAAGATAATCCATCTTGATAAAAACCTTGATGACAGTGGTTGTGGGGTGGGTGATGTGGGGGACGGTGGGTATGGTGAAAATGCAATACTCACCCGCAGTAGCTGCTGCCCCTGTAGACAGCAGGCAGGTAGTACATCGAAACAACGGTAAACATTCAGTGAACGGGTTTAACTATGCAAGCGGGCGATGCAGGTTGGTGTCGACACACATGCCGGGAGCTTTGATAACACAGGACTATGTCACCATGGCTTCGCGCTGGACAGTGTGAGTCAGCATGAATCACATTTCCCTAACTTCAAGCGTTGAGTGAGGAGACAGGGATCAAAGTGCAGGATTCTGCAAATGGAAAAATATAAATAAAGTTTTGCATTTCTTCAGCGACTTTCACCATTTCAGAATCTGCCCAAAGGTAAACCAATAGATTCCTTCTTAATGAGTAGTCACCGTGGTAACGTAGGGCTGCAGTGCAACAGGGTTGCAAAGTATGGCTTTGGAGACAAGCTAAATTTAAGCCTGTAATCCAGTCGGGTATTTGAGGAGGAAATTCTTCACTCAGAAAGCGGTGGGAATGTGGAACTAACTCCAAAAGGGATGGGAGGAGGTGAATGGTGACGATGAACTTAAGGGGGTGCGGGGTGGGGGAGCTGGATAAACCCATCAGGCAGAAAGGAATAGAAGGATACGGGGATGGGGGGGATGAACTAGTGGGTGGGAGAAGGCTGGTGTGGGAAAGATCACCAGTATGGAGAAGAGATGCCGAAAGGCCTGTATCTGGGCTGCCAAACCTGTGAAATTCTACGGAATAGATCAGTGGCATCGTTAATGATCTCTCCGATACACAAGCACCGAGCCTTCGCTTCGCCACACTCCGTTCAATCACCCCCTCTAATTGAATTCAGAAACTCCCTCGTGTGGCATCTCACTCCAGTTCATCTCTGATACATCCCCTGTACTGGATCACTCTGCAGTTGACCTCAGAGACTCCCCAGTGTGGGATCCCTCTCCAGCATATCAGAGAAACTCTCCAGTGCAAGACCCCTCTCGAGTTGATCCCTGATATCTCCCAATCTAGGGCCCTGCCCTAGTTGATCTCTGACTCCCCACAATGTGGGTTCACACTCTCGTTGATCAGAGGCATCTCCAATAATGGATCCCTCTCTACTTGATTTCAGGCACCCGCTAGTGTGGCATCCATCTCTCGGTAATTTCTAAGAAAACCCCCAACGTGTGGGAACATTCTCTAGTTGATTTCAGCCAATCCCCAGTTTGGGAACACTTTCTGGTTGATCTCGGAGACTGCACAGTGTGGGATCACTCTCTAGTTGATCACAGACTCTCCCCAGTGCAAGACCACTCTGTAGTTGAGCTATGAAACCTCCCGATCTGGGGCACCGCCCTAGTTGATCTCTGGCTCCCCACAATGTGGGTTCACTAACGAGTTGATAAGAGACATTCCCGGTGTGGAATCCCTCACTAACTGATCTCTGACACAGCTCCAGTGTGGAATCCCTCTCTATTTGATCTCTGACACAGTCCCTGTGTGGAAACCCTCTCTAGTTGATCTCTGACACAGCCCCAGTGTGGAATCCCTCTCTACTTGATCTCTGACACAGCCCCAGTGTGGAATCCCTCTCTAGTTGATCTCTGACACAGCTCCAGTGTGGAATCCCTCTCTAGTTGATCTTTGACACAGCCTCTGTGGAATCCCTCTCTAGTTGATCTCTGACACAGCTCCAATTTGGAATCCCTCTCTAGTTGATCTCTGACACATCCCCAGTGTGGACGCCTCTCTAGTTGATATCTGACCCAGCCCCAGTGTGGAATCCCTCTCTAGTTGATCTCTGACACAGTGCCAGTGTGAGATCCCTCTCTGGTTGATCTCTGACAGACCCAGTGTGAGATCCCTCTCCAGTTGATCTCTGTGGAAGGGTTGGATCTTGAACACGCTTTCCCGCTAACTGTGCAAGGATGTCGTGGGAGACACCAGGTTGTCCATAGATTGAACCATGCTGGAAAATATTATATTAGAACAGTTGTTAGAGGCACAGATCCACCGGATCATACAGAATGAGATCCACTGGATCACATAGTGCCAGATCCCCTGTTTCACAGGGAAATGTCACATCCATTGGAGCAGAGCGAGTGAGATCCATTGGGTCCAATTGCGTCAGGCCTCACGTTTCTGATAGTGCCAGGTCCACTGGAGGAGAAAGTGTAAGATCCCATGGAACAGACAGTGTCAGATCATCTGGCTCAGACAGAGAGATACCCAATGGCCCAGATCGTGCCAGGTCGAACAGATCGGACAGTGTCAGATTCCATGGTCCAGATCGTCCCAGGTCCAATAGATCGGACAGAGTCAGATTCAATGGTCCAGATCGTGCCAGGTCCAATAGATCGGACAGTGTCAGATTCCATGGTCCAGATCATGCCAGGTCCATTAGATCGGACAGAGTCAGATTCCATGGTCCAGATCGTGCCAGGTCCAATAGATCGGACAGAGTCAGATTCCATGGTCCAGATCGTGCCAGGTCCAATAGATCAGACTGTGTCAGATTTTATGGTTCAGGCTGTGTCATGTCAACTCGAGCAGGCAGTTTCAGACCTTCTGGTTCACACAGAGTGTGGTCCGCTGCTCCAGATAGTCCCGAAGTATTGAAATGATTAGTGGTAGATCTTCTGTATCAGGCGGTGTTAGAACCTTTGGTTCAGACAGTGTCAGATCCTCTGGTTCTCACAGAATCAGATCCACTCGCACAGCCTGTGTTTAATCCACTAGATCAGATAGTGTCAGACCCACTAGATCAGACATCGTCAGATCCTCAAATCCAGAGTGAGTGAGATCCAGTGCTACAGGCAGTGTCAGATCCTCTGGTTCAGACAGTGTCAGATACCCTACAGCAGGCAGTGTCATTTTCTCAGGATCAGACAATATCAGATGCTCCGATTACGACAGGGCCAGATCCTCTTTTTCAGTTAGTGTCAGGCTTTTCAGTTCAGATAGTGTCAGGTAATCTGGATCGGACAGAGTGAGATTCAATGTTACAGAAAATGTCTTGTGTTATGTTTCACCCAGTGCCTCATCTTCTGCTTCAGTGTCAGATCCACTGGATCAGGCACTATCAGATCCACTGGATCAGAAAATGTTAGATCTTATGGTCCAGACAGAGTGATATCCATCGTTACAGTCAGTGCCAGGCGCTCTGATTCTGACAGAATGGGATCCAACGGTGTAGACTGTGTCAGATGCTCTGGTGCAAGTCAGATCCTCTGGATGGGAGAGTATCATATTCGCTGATCCTGACAGGGTGGGATCCAATGGTGCATACAGTGCCTTGTGCTCTGATTCAGTCAGTGTCTCATCCTCATGTTCAGCCAGTATCTGATCCTTTGTTTCAGCGAATGCCTCATCCCCGAAAGAGTGCTGGGTGGGTAGGGGGTTGTGTGGGTTGGGGGGGGGGGGGGGGGGGGGGGGGCGGCATGGGAGGAGGGGAGTTGTTGGGAAGAAGGTCAGATATGTTGGCAAATCTAAGAGAATATTAAATGTAATAGGGCAATACTAGTAGGGGATTTCAACTTCCCCAATATTAATGCAGGTAGTGTTAGTGTGGAATGCTTAGAGGGAGCGGGTTGGGAGGGCTGGTGGTGGATGGTGACAGAAATCTTAAAGTGCATGCAGGAGAGCTTTTTTGAGCCTCCACACATAAATTCCTACAAGAGAGGGGGCGGTGCTGGACCGACTATTAGGGAATGAAGCTACGCAAGTAGTAAAAGTGTCAGTTGGGAAGCAGTTCTGAAATAGTGACCATGACTCTGTAAGTTTTAATGTGATTATGGGAAAGGTCAAAGATAGACCGGAAATAAAGGTCATGAATTGGAGAAGGCCGATTTCTAATTGTTAAGACAGGATCTGGCCAAAATGGATTCGGAGCAGCTACTTGTTGGAAAGTTTACATCAAACCAGTGGGAGGCATACAAAGGGGAAATAGTAAGATTTCAGGGCCAACATATTCCCATAGAGGTGAAGGGCAGGACCAACAAGGTCAGTGCAATCAGGATGTCAAGGGATATAAGCAAAATAAAGAAAGCTCAAGTCAGATACAGAGGCTCAAAACTGTGGACGCCCTAGAGTCGTGTAGAAAGTGTAGGGGGTACTGAAAATGTATTTAGGAGGGTGAATAAGGGGCAAGATAAAGGAAATCACAACTCATCTGATAAATATATTAAGGGCAAGAGGATAATCAGGGAAAAAGTGGGGTCCATTATGGACCAAAGTGGCAATGTGTGCTTGGAGGTGAAGGATGTAAGTGAAGTTTTGAATTATTAATTTTCACTCGTGTTCTCGAAAGGGAAGGACGACGTAGGTGTAGTGATTGGGGAGGGGGACTGTAATATACTTGAAAAAAATTGGCAATGGAAGCGAGGAGGTGTTAATTATTTTTTCGGGATTGAACATTGATCAACCTGCAGGCACAGATGATGTGTAACCGAGGCTGCTATGTGAGGCAAGGGAGGAGATTGCAAAGGCCCTTTCACTAATAATCAAAACACTTTGGACACAGGAAAGGTTCCGGAGGACTGGCGGACAGGGAATGCACTAACATTATTCAAGAAGTGTTATCGTAATAAAGCTGGTAATTACAGCCCAGTGAGCCTTACATAAGTGGTTGGGAAACTATTGACAAAAACAAGTCTGAAGGACATGCTTAACCTCCACTTGGAGAGTTAGGGATTAATCAGAGATAGCCAGAATGGCTTTCTCAGAGGGAGGTCATATCTTAACACATTTGACTGAATTTTTAGGGGTGTTGGCTGGTTGTGTAGATCAGGGTAGTGCTGCTGATGTAGTGAACATGTACTTCAGTTAAGCTTTTGACAAGGTCCCACGTGGGAGAATGGTCAATAAGGAAAGAACCCATTGGATCCAGGGCAATTTGGCAAATTGGGGCCAAAATTTACTTCATGGCAGGAGCCAGAGGGTGATGGCCGAAGGTTGCTTTTGCGATTGGAAGCCTCTGTCTAGTGGCGTACCGCAAGGATCGGTGCTGGCACCCCTGCTGTTTGTAGTGCACATTAATGATTTGGACGTGAATATAGAAGGTGTGATCAGTAGGATCGCAGATTGGTGGTCCCGAAATTAGTGAGGTGGAAAGCCTTAGATCCCTGGACGATATAGGTGGGCTGGTGAGATGGGCAGAGCGGTGGTCAATGGAATTTAATCCTGATAAATGTGAGCTGATGCATTTTGGGAGCCCTAACACGGCAAAGGAGTAAACAGTGAATAGTAGGACCCTCGGAAGAACAGGGGATCAGAGCGACATTGGTGTAGATGTCCATTGATCCCTGAAGGCAGCAGCGGAGGAAGGTAAAGTACTTAGGAAGGCTTACGGGATATGTGCCTTTATTAGCCGAGGCATAGAATTTAGAATCGGGAAGATTATGTTGAAGCTTTATAAAACGATATTTGGGTCACAGCTGGAGTATTCTGTGCAGTTCTGGTCTCCAAACTATTGGAAGAATGTGATTTCACTGGAGAGGATGCAGAGGAGATACAGTATGTGTTGCCTAGGCTGAGAATTTCAGCTATGAAGAAAGACTGGATAGGCTAGGGCTGTTTTCCTTAGAGCAGAGAATGCTGAGGGGGACCTGACAGAGGTAGGCAAAACTATGGATTGTGGAGGTGGGAATAATCGTTTGCCCTGAGAAGTTGTGTCAATATCCAGGGACCATAAATTTATGGTAAGGCGATTTGAGGATTTTATTTTTCACCCAGAGGGGTTTGGAACCTGGAAGCAGAAGTGTTGGTAGAGGATGGAAACTACACAATATTTGACGAGTATTTAGAAGAGCAATTGTAACGTCATAGCAGACATGACTATGGGCCCAGTGCAGGAAAATGCGATTAGAGTAGATAGGTGCAGGTGGCCGGCAGGTACACGATGGGCCGAAGGGCCTGTTCCTGCTCTGTGCAAGTCCATAACTATGACTTTATGACTCTATGGAAATTATTCAGCCGTTATTTGATCCCCTGGTTCAGCGATTCCCTAATCCCCTAGTTGAGTGAGTGACTGATTCCTTGATTTATCTGATGGCTGATCCCCTGATTCAATCATTGTCAAATCCCCTGATTCAGCCAATGTTACATCATCTGGTAGAGACAGGGTTCAGAATGTGTCTGTTCCCTTGGTTCTGCATGTGTCAGATCCTCTGGCTCTCCCAGGCTCAGGCCCTCCAAGTATTTAAATAACCAGGAAATCTATGTATTTACGCAATATATTTATTGTGCACAATAGTTATTTGCAGTAGAACAAGCTGTTATCTACACCAAGGCTTTATTTATAGCTCATTTTGGGAGAAGAATGAATTGATTTAAAAAGGAGGAGGAGGTGCAGGAGGTTCTTATCCTGGGGATTTCGGGTTCATTCAGGGTCTGGACAGCAACAGTTGACTCTGCAATTCTGTCAACAGGTGGCAGGCACATCGGGAGACTTGGAAACATTTTGGACATTCCAGGCGTAAGGTTGAAAATTCCGATGTGCGATCTCGGAGCTGCTGTTGCTCATTACTTAATAACTCGTCATTCGTTGCATCGGAGCTCACCATTTCAGGTAATCTAAAACTAACTGGCGTGATATGCAGGCAAGACAATAACACAAGTGTTACTGTATCTGGGTTCTGCCCATTCTCCAGTAGGACAATCAATGTGTCTTTCATTCTCCAAGACATTATTTTCGCTTTCAGGGATTTCCAGGGCTCTGACACAACCACTCGGCAACAGGACAGGCATTCAGGAAATCCATCAAAAAACTTCCACCACCATGTCTATGAACTGCAGAATGAAACCAGCGGAACTCTCAACAGTCCAGTAAAGAAGGAGATCGTAGTAACTGCCTGATTGTCTTGAGCTCTAAGGATCTGAGAAACAACTTTGTGAAAATTTAGGAACAGACTGTTGGCTGCATGTTCTGTTATTGCACTGATCAGCAGAACAGATAATTTGGTGAATATTAAATACTGCATTTTTTCTCCATTTGTTGAACTATATGTCTCTGTAAATTGTTGCACACAGTCTGCTAACGTTTAGAAAGATCTGAATCAAAGTGACCTTGCAAAATTATGCAAAACGAGTTTTCTCACTTTAAGACTTTTGCTGTGCAAATTTCACTTAAATCAACCAAGACTAAACATTGATGAGCAGGCAACTAATGCATTTATTTACAGGGAATATATCCCGCTTTAACTTCATAACTAAAAGGAAAAAACTCACTCCGAGTTAATACATTGTAGAGACTCTCTGTATTCATGTCGCCCTAACCTTAAACCTGGCGCATTCCAGCTCTAACAGGAACCCTTTTCCCTTCTTCACCGAGGTGAAACAAAGTCTCTATCATTCAAACCTTTGAGCATAATCGACTGAAATTCCCTTTGAAGATTCCCTCTGGTGGTTCCAACATCTTTAACTATTCACAGTCAGTGGTTCTGTCGAGTTATCTGTTTTGTCATTATCTGAAAAGCAGTCCTTCTCTTCTGCATGGCATTGAAGCGCCTGGTGTTGTCCTTCTTTCCTCTGCCACTTCCGGTCTGACTGATTCTGAGATTTTGAAGTCTGTACTCATCAAAGCACATGTTACTTCTTCCTTTGTGTCAAGGTGTAAAGCTCACCACTGACTTTCAGTAGGATTGAACCTGGGCCCCAGATATCCATGTCAAGCAGATCACAATGCCCTGTCTCCTGGAAGAGTTCTATACAACTTCACGCCTTCCTCCATTCCAGGGCATTTTTGTGTTGCTTTACTTTGGAAGCGAAACTTTAGATCATAACTAACTTATAACATTTACGTGCCATGATAGTTGGATGATTCAACCGCAGCATCACTATTTTTTTCAAGTTCTGATTTGAAGCCCAACATGTCAGAGTTTCCAACTCCGTGGCTGAGATTCAGTATCAGCAGCAACATCATTAAGCTGGGAGTGATTAAGAAAGTAACTGAGATAAATAAGTCGTGTGATGAATATTAGGGGGATGAATGTGTTGAACGATCCTGCCAATTCGTGTTTATTGAGAATCTCATGCTGCTCATTGCCAGGGATAATATTTCTCACGGATGGATTAGTTATTTTCCAAACAGCTGCTTAAAAGCACTCACTGCACAGTCTCAGCCCCTTTCCCACTGATTTTCATAAGTGCATGATGAACTTGTCTGAATGGATGTGGGAAGGGACAGGACACAACTGCAGCTGTAGTGTCTGAGGTCAAAATCGTCACACAATGTAGAACCCAATGTTTCATACCCTGGAAAGGAACAGACTTCAACTGAACCTTCAGTGTACCAAGTATGCCTGAGACCTGGTTCTGAAGTTCACTGCGTCGTTGTAAAAAGCTGATTTGCATTTGCAAGCACAGTGGCTAAACAGGAAGACCTGGGGAGTTCGAATACTTTCTTGCAGAATGGTCGTCCCACAAAGCTGTGCTATCCAGCTAAATACGGCCAACTAATGGCTCCTCCCTGTGTGGGTTGCGGCGCCACCGTGCAACTCCGAGCACTTCTTCAATGATGTGAAAGTAGCAGCCAGTACGGTCGAGGGCTGTAGACACAAAACTAGGGGGCAGCCGAATGTCGATGACCGGCATTGGATGCTCCTGGATTGGCTTCAGCCATACCCATGGCCCACAACCCCCCAAACCCGACCGTCCACCAGCACCAGCAAAACGGTTGAATCTGACTTTACCTGTGCCACACATTCCGCGCTCTTGTCACTTCACTCCCACGCCAGGATGTGCCGAGACCTTCGGGTAAATTACTGCCTCATCTGCTATATCTCACAGGCACTGACAATCCTGCGATTTGATCTGCAATACAGCGTGTGTATGAGAGTGCAGTGGTTGATTGGGCTTCCCCACATTTCTCTTGAGCTGGGGAAATGATTTTCAGTGGATACTCACTCTCCATTTTGATAAAACATGTGTTAAATTAGTGTTGATGCAATACTTTGTCTCTCTGTCCAAAGGAGGGGGTGTTCGGCTTCTATCATTTTCAGCATTTCCGCCAATTTTCCTTTAGGGATTTTTCTTCACGGTTTCCAGTTGGGAACTCACTTTGTGCCGTGGGTGCCTCCGTGTTGCTGAGCAGTGAATCGTCTTCCTCCATTTGACCTGCATTTCAGTCGGTGGAATGGGCGAGACCACACCCGCAGGAAGCGCTAACTCACTAGCACCGTCACACGGAGCCGTTTCCTCTGCCTGACGTGGGACAGTCACGATGGTGTCAGACACATGCAGACCTCCAACAGGAGATTCCACAACCCCCTACCCCACCAGTCCTTGAGAAACTACCTTGCTGTGGATCAGCCTGGCCCACCTCATAAAGCTGCTCTACCTCACACCACCCCACTTCTCCAGAGGTGGAGATGTCACGAGTCTCCACGGAAGGTCCCAGTGATCTATCGGAGGACGTTCTTCCTCCAAAACATCTGAATTTTGATGCCTGTCTTTAATTGCTCTCAGCTTGACTGCAGCCTCCATCACTTTAGCACAAAGCAATCGGCCACACCTCTTTCAGCATGTGCGACACAATCTGGGGTGGCATTTCTGTGTTCCTTCACTCCAGCACCAGGAGGTGCCCCGATCGTTGGGCACGACTCAGTCTCTGACTAAGACATTGATAATCTCCCGAGTCCACCTGGAAGGCAGCTTCCCTATGGGTATTTAACAGGAATCTGTTAAAATCCTATCCATGGTGGCTCAATGGGGCAGTGGCTGCCAACGTGTTCCCGTTCATCTAGGACAATTAATGCAGTGCTGATTAGGTTACCTCTGGCTTTTATCGAGCAATGGATGTTGGAGGGGGGTGGGGGGGGGGGGGGGGGGGTTTTTTTGGGGGGGGGGGGGGGGGGTGGTGCGGCATTGCGAGGGTGGGGCTGCGTGCGGGTGGTGGAAGGGGCTGACGTGTCCCCTGCTTTAATTTTCAGTATGGAACTTACTGTTTTCCGTGAGTGCCTTGATGCCAGTGACCAGTGAATTATCTTCCTTCTTTTCCCTGGTCTTGACAACATGGCAGCGGAGCAGATAAAGCACTTTGGACAGCAAGCAAAGAAATGGTTCCTACAATTGTTCAACCACTGCCTGGCATCACACATGTTACCTAATATTTGGCAGAAGACACAGGTAGTAGCCATATTAAAGCCCAGAAAAGATCCCTCAGATCCTAAGAGTTTTCGGCCAATTTCACTGCTTTGCCACACCAATAAGATGTTTGAATCCCTGATACTCAATAGGATAGCACCATCTGTAGATGAGAAGATCATTCCAGAGCAAGCAGGTTGCCACTCCGGCCAATCAACAACAAGCCAACTGCTCAACCTCACACAACACATCGAAGATGGTTTTGATCAAGGGATGGTAACAGGTGCTGTTTTTGTAGACCTGTCAGCAGCATCCGATACAGTGAACCATAGACGTCTCCTCTGCAAGATCCTAGAGATGACAAAAGATATTCACTTAACAGAGCTGTTAGAAAGCATGCTTCAGAATCGCTGGTTCGATGTTTAACTAGGTGGGTAGTGCAGCAGGTGGCGTATTCAGAAGAATGGTCTTCCTCAGGGAAGCGTGCTTGCACCGCATTTGTACAACATCTACACGACTGACCACCCTATAGAAGGTGTCACAGGGCGTTTAATATATGCGGATGACTGATGTGTCACTGCCCAAGGCACTGATTTTAACATCGTGGAGAAAACGCTTTCTGAGGCCTTGGAGGGACTAAGGTCGTACTATGAAGAAAACCACCTTCGCACAAACCCATCAAAGTACAAGTTTGTGCATTCCACCTCAGAAACAGTGAAGCCAAATGCCAGGTTAAAGTAACCTGGTGTGGAGCAACACTGACGCATTGCGAGCACCCTATCTACTTAGGCGCCACCCTTGACGAATGACTCACCTTCAAGAACCACGTTGAAAGGACAAAGGGAAAAGTGAGCGCACGAAGCAACATCCTGAATAAGCTCTTTAACACAAAATGGGTAGCAAGCTCGAAAACGTTGCGAACCAGTGCACTTGCTCTTTGCTATTCCACTGCCGAATATGCCTGCCCTGCATGGGAAAGATCTTCTCAGTCTAAGAAGATGGATGCCGTTCTGAATGCAAGCTGCCGACTTATCACAGGTTGTTTAAAACCAACAAACACCAATAGCCTACATATCCTGGCGGGTACCTGACATTGGAAGAACGGTAGCCGGCAAAAAAGAGCGACTCTGTTAAACATCAGATGAGAGGCACCCTCTACATGGTCATTCACCTACACCCAGCCGCCTAAAGTCACGGAAGAGCTTCATGAACAGTGTTGTTCAATTACAATCAACCCCATCTGAAGCCCGGATATAAAAGCAAAAAACTGCGGATGCTGGAAATCCAAAACCAAAACAGAAACAGAAATACCTTGAAAAACTCAGCAGGTCTGGGAGCATCGGCGGAGGAGAGCACAGTTGACGTTTCGAGTCCACATGACCCTTCAACAGAACTGAAATCCGCATCGCCTTGTGGAAAGACGGGCTCCCTGGTCTCGAACAAAACCCAGCGATGGAAATTCTACCGGATGAAAACCTTCCCCTAGGATCTAATTGCAACTGGGCAACCTGGAAGTGCATTCACACACTTAGGACGGGTGTAGGTCGTTCAAAGGCGTCAGTCAGCAAATGGGTCTGTACAACCAGTCCGACAGCTTGCGAATGTGGAACTGAGATACATACTATGCAACATCTGCTGCGATGCCTATCGCTAGAGGAACCCTGCAGTGTTGCAGGCCTTGCCGAATTCAACAACAAGGCGCAAAAATGTGTCCATTTCTGGCTGGGCCATGTATAGACTGTCCGTGGACACGATAACGATAAGAATTTCCCTGGTTTGTTGCTGCAGATCATGGAGGAGTCCTCTCCTTTAGGTGTTTCAGACTCACTATAGTTTCATTCTCGAATCGGGGGGCACCAAGACATATGGAGAGATTTCCATCATGTCTCCCGTCTCACAAAGTCTTAGAGAAGCTATTGAGCCCATCCAGCTGGCCGCTTGTGGATGAAATTAAAAATGCTGGGTAGGTAAATACAGAGGACGAAAGTATTAGATTTCAGGAAGATATAGACGGGCTGGTCAGATGAGCTGATCAGTGGCATATTGAATTTAATTTGGATAAATATGTGGTGATGCACTTGAGCAGGAGAAACAATGCACAGGAATGCACGATGAATGCAAGGACCCTGGGATGAACCGAAGATGAGAGGGAGCTTGGTGTGCATGTCCACCCGTCCCTTAAGTTAGCGGGACAGGTAGGTAAGTTGGTTAAGACGGATATGGGATTGTTGCTTTTATTAGCCAAGGAATAGAATACAAGAGCAGGGAGGTTATGCTGGAACAGTATAAGACACTGGTTAGGCCACAGCTTGAGTATTGCATGCAGTTCTGGAGTCCGCATTATAGGAAGGTTGTGGCTGTACTGGAGAGAGTGCAGAGGAGATTTAACAGGGTGTGCCTGGGGTGGAGAGTTTTAGTTATGAAGAGAGACTGGATAGATTGAGGTTAATTTCCCTGCAGCACAGGAGACTGAGGAGGGGCATGACTGAGGTGTATAGAATTATGAGGAGCATAGATAGGGATGACAGGTAGAGACTTTTCCCCTTGGTGGAGGGATCAATTACCAGCGGGAATAGATTTACTGTAAGGGGCAGGAGGTTTATAGGGTATGAGATGGAGAATTTATTTTCACCCAGAGGGTGGTGCCTGAAAGGGTTGTAGAGACAGAAATCCTCTTAATATCTATGAAGTGTTTGGATGTACACTTGCGATGCTCAGGCATACAAGGCTATGTGCCTAGTGCTGGAAAATAGGATTAGAATTGTCAGGTACTTGTTTAATTGGCGCAGGCTCGATTATCCGAAAGGCTTGTTTCTGCTCTCAAGGCCTCTATTATTTTATGACTTGTATATCCGAAGGTATCGCCATCCCACAGAACCACAACCCACCACTTGAAAACTCACAATGACCTGCTTAACTTGTCAATGCAACCGTGACCATGTCACTCGGCTCCACTCCCACAATCCGTCTCCCTGGAGCATTTTTTTCATCTTCTCTCCAACTCCAACTTCAGATCCAGATAAAATAGCATGCTCTCTGCACCTGAATGGCAGGAACTTCCAACTTCCCAAACTCAAAGGCTACATGCCGAGCCACCACGGCAATTGAGGCTTTTGCATTGTTGTCATATTGGACCAGATTTCCACCTGTTTCCTCTTCATGGAGCACCAGCTGTTCCAACCCGTAAACCGTCGGGGAAGTGGGGATGGAAATTATTGTTTCCCAGAACCTTCCATGTCTCCAAATGTAAATGAACAATGTGGTCATGATCATGACTGACAGTGCGGGGATACAATGTTGACCGACAGTAGTACCTGCCTGCAGAAATAGGAGGCCAACAGAGCCCACAGATACTTTGATGCAGGGCTTGTGGACAACACAATCACTGGGAACAGATGCAAGGGGGCAAAGAAAGAACACGGTCAACAAATTATCAGCGGCAGAGGAACAGGGCGAATGTGGAAGAGAAGAAATCAAAAACTCCATTCCCTAGGAAACGGCGATGGGGTTGAAGGTACATACGAGATCGGAACTAAACAACTGAATGACATTTATAGACGTGACTTTTCCTGGACTGAAGTAATTTACAAAACTACTCAGACCTGGATAAGATGGGAAATACGCTCATAAGCATTAATCCAAAGCTTAAAGCCAGAGCACCAAGAAATGTAAAAACGTTCACGCTAAAACCAGGAAATATTTGCTGAAAGTTTGAAAGGGAATGGTTCCCCGAAGAAAGATCCAATGAAAGCCAGGAAACTTACTTTGACGGTCTAAGGTGGAACTGATATTTCATAGCTGGGGACGCGCAAAGTGAAAGGGTCCAAAAGGAAGTGACGTTAATTGAATTTTATATGCCACTGAAACAGATGGACCTGCTATCCGGGGGTTGAGCAGTTGTGAAAAGCTGTATCTGATCGCAGCAAATCAAGAAATGAATAATGCGTCACTGAGGATTGAAAAGAATACATTCATTGAAAAAACGTCCTACAAGCTGATGAAATAAACCTCTCGCCCAATAGGACCAAGAGTGTGAATGCTCTGAATATTTTGAGTATCACATGATGATTGATCAAAAGAATATCACTGTTTCATTCCCAGTGTAAATTACCAACAGAGCTGAAAGGAAGCTTGAAAGTGATCTCCAAGAGATAGAGAGAAGAAAATAATACCCAAGTCAGTCACCGAGCCTAGAGATTGATAAATTCCAATGCTGTCAGAGAGAGGGCAAATGGGCGAGTGAGTATTTGCCTGGATCCCAAAGACCTAATTCAAACAATAAAGAGCTCTGACTACGTTATTCCAACAGTGCAAGAGACCATGCCAGAACTGGCAGGTGCCAAAGCTTTCAGCAGCTTGATACCAGATATGGCGACTTGAACGTGAAGCTTGATGAGGAATCTTCACTCCTGACATCATTCAACACACCCTTTGGGCTGTTCGAATTCCGTCATCAATCATTTGCCCTTTAAGTGAGCACCGATGTGTTGGAGCAGAAATCAGATTTAAACAGGGGATGCCATGGTGCAGTCAGCATAACTGATACCCAGCTCTATGTGTGAATCATAGAACGGTTTCAGTACAGAAGGAGGGCATTCAGCACTGGATGTGAAAGTGCGCTGCAGGAGCAATCTCACTACTGCCACTTGTCCACCCTTTCCCCGAAACGCAGCAAATATTTTCCCTTCAGCTTCCCGTCCCATTTCCTCTCAGAAACCAAGATTAAACTTTGCTCCACCTCTTTCTCGGACAGAACATTCGAGACCCCATCTCCTCACGGTGTTAACGGGGTTTTCCCCATGTGATCTTTGCTTCATTGGAAAACAAATTAACCTAATGCCAACTGATTTTCATCCCTTCTGCCAACGTGAAGAAAAACTATCTTCTCTGTTTCGTTCAGTCATGATTCAGGTCACATCTACATCGTCTCACAAGCTTCTCTTCTCCTTGAACAACGCCAGTTCCTCCAATCTATTCACTTAACGGAGGTTCCTCATCGCTGAATCCATTCTCTTCTAATCTTCTCTACTCACTTTGATCTCCTGACATAACGATGGTAGTGCTTGAACTGCAGGCAGTTCAGAGATGCTGATTCCAGTGATGAAAGCGTTGTCTCATGAACAAATTTTCAGCTCTTTGAACTGCTGCATATTGGAATTCAGAGTCACCTTGGAACAGGTATAATTCCGAGAGGCTTTGAATCGGTGGCTGCTGAGAGGATGTTTCCCTTTGTGACGGAATCAGAACAAGTGGCACAATTTAAGAAGATGAGTCAGGCATTTAAGACGGAGATGATGAGGAATTCCTTGTTTCCCAGGTTCATTAATTCCCTTCCCCAGTGAGCAGTGGAAGCCGGGACATTGATTTTATTCAAAGCTGAGTTCGACAAGGGAACGGTGAGCATTGGGGGTACAGAAGCGGAAATGGAGCAGAGCTTTGTAGATAAGGGCACAATCTGATCAGCGATGACCTGATTAAATGGCGGAGTTGGCTCGAGGGCTCTAGTATCCTTCTCCTACTCCTATTTCTAAAGCCATTAATCGTTTTTGATATCTGAGTTCTTTCAACAGGAAATGACTTAAACTATCTCACACCACAGTTGATGTGATAAGGGCGGATATAGTGTGGGGAATGGAGAGTAACTATGTTGTGCAGCTTGAATGGTTCTTTTTGATGTTGAATTTAGAAGCTGCAGTTCATACTTGAAGCCATTTCCTCCTGCCTCTGCCACTGAACTGGGCTTTGGGAAGAGGGCGACTGCGCATTATGTCATTTCACCTCCTAACCACTACGTGGCGCTCTAAACTTTCCCGGGACCTCCTGTGTCTCTCTGGTCCTCCCAGTGTTAACTGTTGCCCTCCCGCTGTATCTACCGCTGCTCTTTGTCGAACCCTGGCCACAGGTCGGTAGCAATGTCTTCCTGGCTTCAGTGTTTTATTGCAGGCATTTATTTTAAATCGACAAAGAGAAAGGAAGATTCGACTCTTCAGAATGGAGAAGGAACTGGAACTCTGTACCGTCAAGGAGCTAAATAAGAATAATAGTGATAACAATTAAATGAAAAATGAGAAGCAGCAATATTGTTGCGCATGTGCAGTCGGTTCAGTCACCCAGAGTGCAGTGCGGCCCTGCTAACTAATAGAAGGCTTTCACATCCGCAGCGGATTGTGGGAACAGCGGCCGCCATTGCACTATCAACAGTTAGGACAAATAGAATTCTTTTAGTGAGTAACGAATTAAGTAATTGGGACAATGAGGTGGCCATTCGGGCATTGGAGTTAGTACGGCATCCAATAAGTTCATGGTTGAATTTCTGCCTGAAAGCACTCACCCTCATAAACATACACAAAAACAGACTCACTCCCACACGCTCGGGATATTAACGTGCATAAAACACACGCGCAAACAAAAAACACATCCAGATAAAACACACAAACTCACACACACACACACCCACATAGACAAACACAGGGTAAGATTGAGCAAGTGTGTATCTGTGTGTGTGTGAGAGTGCGGTGCAAATATATTACTTTGTATCTGACAGCCTGTGAGTGTGTGTGTGTGTGACGGAGAGTGTGCGAGGCAGAGCTTGTGATTCAGTATGACGATGACTTTGTTTATTTGTGATTCAGGAAGAATGTGTTTATGTGTTTGTATGAGTGCGGTAATAGTGTGTGTGTAAGAGTGTGTCATTTTCAGATTGCGAAATTGAGTTTGTAATTATGTGAAAGAGTGCGTGATTGTGTGAATGCGTTTCTGTGTATGGTGGGGCAGCAGGGTGTGTGAGATTTAGAGTGCTTGAGAGAATGTGTGAATGTGCGTGTTAGTGAAACTATTAGAGAGGGAGAGTGTTTCTGAATGTGTTTGGGATTCCCTGTTGATGCACATGAGTGCTTCTCTGCAAGAGTTTGTGAGTGTGATATTATTATGCGTACAAGAGTGAGAACAGAAAAGCTTTTGTGAGGCTGTGTGAAAAAGTATGTGAATCTGCGTGTATGTCTGCTTGTGAGAGATAGAGAGTGAGAGTGTCAGTGTGTGTGAGACATTGAGTATATGATATTGTGACTGTGTGACAGAATCTGTGTGTGTGCATGTTGGGTTGTGTCTGTGCGCGTTTGAGTCTGTGTGAGTGAAAGTGTGTGCGTGTGGGTGAAAGAGAATGTGTGGCATTGTGATAGTGTGATATTGAATGAGTATTTGGTTCTGGGAGTGTGCGTGTGTGACGGAGTGAGTTTGTTCTTGAGATTAATGTGTGAGTGCTCCTGTGAATGTGTGTGAGGAAGTGAGTGAATGCCTGTGTCTGTGAGAGAAAAATGTGGAATACAGAGTGTCTGTGATTGTCTGCCTGTGTAAGTGTGTGCATGTTGTGTGTGTGTGAGTGAGAGAGAAAGAGATAGAGAGATGTGAACAGTGTGGGATTGTATGAGCATGAGATTTCGTGAAAATATGTGAGAGAGAATTTGTGTGTGAGTGTGATTGTGAGGAAAAGTGTGAGTGTACGTCAGTCTATGAGAGCCTGTGTGTGGGAGAGAGAGAGAGAATGTGTGACGTTTTCACAGTGTCAGATTGAGTGAGCTCGGGATTTGAGTCCGTGAGTGAAAATGTGTCTGTGAGTGTGTGTGTGGGTGGATGAGTGTATGAGGGCCAGTGTGAGTGTATGATACTGTGACTGAGCGCAAGCGGGATAGTGCATATGTTTGAAAAAGTGTTTTTGACAATTTAATAGTATGAGATCGAGTGAACATCTATGGCTGCATGTTATTGTTGTGCGTTTTTGTGTATGTGCGTGTGTGAGTGTTTATGTTTGTAATTGAATGAGTATGTGTTTGTGTATGTGTGTGTGTGTGTGTGTTTGTGTGTGTAATTGAGTGAGTATGTATTTGTGTATCTGTGTGTGTGTGGGTTTGAGAGAGAAGCCGGGATTTTCCACGCCGGGCTTGAGTGTTCTCATTCCTTTTCCTATTTTTTGTTCATGAGCACACTCCCTATATTCAGTGGGACAACCCAGGCTGGGTCTATGCCACCCAGAAGCTTATGCACACAGGGACGAATCACCCTTTGACCGAGTGCTTGTGAGCCTCGTGTGAGAAGCCTTCTATGGATGCTTGTCGTTTGCCCTTCACACACACCCCGATTGCAAAGCTTTGGTTCAACCAAACGACATGCTCCAGGGCTACTTCAGCTGTATATCGCTGGAGAGTTCACCTCAGCGATGTGACTGCTGCTGGAGAGAGCACCCGAGTGATGTAACTACAGCTGGAGAAACCGCATGAGTGATGTAACTACTGCTGGACAGAACAGCCGAGCTATGTAACTACTGCTGTAGAGACCACCCGAGCGATAAAACTATTGCTGGAGAGACCACCCGAGTGATGTGACTGCTGCTGGGGAGACCAAACGATCGAAGCGACAACAGCTGGAGGGTCCATTGGAGCCATGGCTGATAAAATCAGCAGCACATGGTGCTCAGGAAACCACCATGCCCAAAGTTCTCAATCGTTCTCAATGCCCATGAGCTCTTCCAGGCCTCCATCCTGTCTAGTCCTGAAATTTGGCCCGTGCATGTTCCGGACCGGCGCGATTTCACACTTTCAAGCGTGTGGGGCGGGCGGTCGTTGGCTGGGAGGGCGGTAATTGGACAGAATCGGTTCACACTGGCAGGTTACACTACAAATATGGACTTTTCATTCCAATATGCGAAAAACATTCTCATCTATATCGTTACAAAATTACTGGTCAGAATGAGTTCATGTATTTGTGCAGGAGTAACAATTTTTAATTTCAAAATGCTGTAAAACTCCATTGATAAATATTTAATTCATGCAAAATGAAGGATTCCATTCAGGTCCCCTTGCTGCTGTCCACATAATTATTTCCTGTAGCTTAAATGTGTTCCATGTTGAACAATTAAGTTGCAAACTACGTGTTTAAATCCAGCAGTCTGCTGGTCCCAGCTGCCCGGCAGCATCAGTTGTGCCTTGGGTCGAGCTGCACATGGATTTTTTATCTCTTTGGCACAAGATCAATATCTACATTTTTGGATATGTAAGTTTTGAAATCCAAGAATTCGAATTGTTTACAAGCTTTGAACGGGATGTATCTTTTTAAGAATGACACACGTTCACAAATGCTTACGTGAGAAATTCTGCTCAGTGCACCAGGACTGAGTTCCATGAATTTGGCTAAAGTTTGCTGCAAGGATAGCGATCTGCCCTCAGCATTATGTACATCCAAAGTGATACATTTGGTAGCTTATTATTTGAGGACATCATCGATGATGTTGCTTTCCAAACATCACGAAAGAAAACGTTTCAATGTTTTCGATTCATATGATCTGCAAACAGATTTGCTGCACTTTGTATTACTGCTTCCTCTTAATAAGCTGTTGATTGGTCTAACAGCTTTTCTGTTTGTGTCGTCAAAAGTTTCATTTTTACCAAATAACAAATCGTGAACGTATTTTGATTTGAAATTATTATCTAATGCAAACAGTTATTTTGTAAGATGTATTTTAGTTCCAAATAATGTGATATTTGTGCCTTTACTGTTGCAAATTTGCAAAGATAACATTTTCAGTCCACATTCTGTGAGCATTCGAACGGAAACCTTTTACGGAATGGGCCGTTTTCAGCTTGACAGACCTCAGCGTCTCAGAATGTCTTAATCAAGTCCTGTAAGTGACATTCATAAGACACGTCTTTGACTTCTGTAGACCTGGCTATTTCTTTGTGTTTCTATTCAAAACTCACTGACTTTATATTTCATGCCATTGAGCTTATTTCAGATCTGGAAAACGTTAGGCAATTAAGAGGTTTAAGACAGGGTGAAGTTGGGATTAAATGGGCACAATGAGTGTCTGTGATAAATTGGAGAAAGGAGAATGGAAACTGTGTAAAACATTAGTTTACCAAATAATGATATCTTTTATTCATCAAACATCTCAAGGTGCAGTACATTACTGTTCCATAATGGAAAAATAATGCGGATGCTGAAAATCTGAAGCAAAAAACATATGCCTGGAAACTCAGCAGGTCTGACAGCATCTGTGGTGAGAAAGGCAATATTAGTGCATCGACTCCGCATGACTACTCTTGGGAGCTCTGAAAAAGAGTCATACGGACTCGAAAATTTAACTCAGTCTTTCTCTCCACACAGTCTGTCAGGTCCGTTGAGATTTTCCAGCATTTTGTTTGTTTTTTGTACATGACTGTTCCACTTTGACTAATAGTGTATTAACGTTCAATCTTTTTTGATGCAACATGTGTTACTATGATAATTTTGAACACTTACAAACTGGTTAGGCTTATAATTCTCGTTTCACAACAAGCACTGCCTTGTACGTTTTTTACACAGAGATCAGATTGATGGCAGAACATTAACAAGGTTTTTCCTGAATAAAAAAAATAGTGTGTGCAACTCTCTCTCTCTCTCTCACTCTCTTTCTCTCTCACTTTCACATTCTCTTTCTCTCTCTTCCACACACAGACACAGGAAGACGAACTGGCTGACAGACACAGGCACCTACACAAAACAGGTTCACCATCAGCGCTCTCCCACTGTAGGATGCTGTCATGTTCACATGGCACAGAAACACATTGCGTACACGCACACACGCAGATCGACAGGTAGAGAGATGTACACTCGCTCTCTCACATAGACACACACATATAAAGAGACACAAACGTACAGGCGGACAGAGACCTAAATAGATGCGTGCACTCCAATAGGCACGCACAAACATACACAAACACATACACACATGCACACAAAAATCATACATGCAGACAGCCATACACACAGGCAGACATATGCTCAAATACGCACCCACGCAAATATACGCATGCACGTACACATAGACGGACAGGCACTCAGGCAGACACAGATGCACACAGCCACAGACATACGCACAAACACACACACACATATACAGATTGTCACACACATTCGCACACACAGACGGACAGAGACATAAATAGACATATTTACTCACACAGTCAAATCACACACGCAAACAAAACCTCACCATCAGCAATCGCCCTTGGCTGGGGTTTATCATGACCGCGGGCGCACGAACACACACACACACACACAAACACTCACACACACACACACACACAAACACACACACACACACAAACACACACACACACACACACAAACACACACACACACACACACAAACAAATAGATGCTAAATAATTAAGATCAATTATACATTCTAGCTTAAATTGACATTTGGTTGCTAAGTTGGCCTTCAGACCCTATGCAGAGGAATACAATTGTACGTGTTTCTTTTATTGGGCATAATAACTGATCCACAGGTTATAATGCTCGATCTGACTTGTAAAATTTAACTTGATAGCCAACACACAGACGGATAAATTGAGTGCAAATCGTGAATTGGTCATGATAACTAATATAAAAGATATAAAGTAAAGCTAATTGTTGTATTGGTCTTGAAAGCATTACAAGGGAAGAAAATAAATGTATACTGGTATTTCAGCTGATAAGCAGCTAAATCAGAAGATTTCTGAACTGTGAGGAGGGTAGAATTGCATTTCCAAAGGGCACGGACAAGTTAGTGGAATGGATAGGCAGGTGGTAGGTGAAGTTCAATGCAAATAGATGCGAAATGCTTCATTTTAGTAGCGAGAACATGAGGAGAGACAGCACAAAATGAAGGATACTTCTCTGAAGGGGGTATGAACAGAAGGACAAGCCAATGAAGATGGCAGTATATTTTGAGAAATCAGTAACTAAAGCAAGGCTGTATTTATCGTAAAATAGAGTATAAGTGCAAGTAAGTTAGTTGAACTTGCATAAATCACTAGTTTGGACTCTAGTTGAAGTATTATGTCGAGATCTGGGCAAAGAATGTGAAGTTACTGTATAGAGGACAGATAAGCTTCACGATAACGTTTCCACGTTTGAGCTTGGAGAAGTTACAGGGATTGGTGTTAGGTCCCATGCTGTTTGTGCTGTATATAAACGATTTAGAATTGAATGCAGGATGGTTGATCATTAAGGTCGCGAATGACACGAATATTGCTGGTGTGGAAAATAGTGCATAGGATAGCCCTTGATTAAAAGATAATATAGATGTGCATGTCAGATGGGCTGATAGTTGGCAACTGTAATTTATTCCGGATAAGTGTGAGGTGATTCACTTGTGCTGGTCAAGCAAGGCACCTGAGTACACGATGAATTGTACCTGGGAAGAGCCGAGAATCAGAGGGTCCTGGGTGTGCATATCCTCAGGTCCCTTAAGGTAGCGGAACATGTAGATAAGCTGGTTAAGAAGACATATGGGGTACTTGCCGATATTAGATGAGGCATAGAGTGTAAGAGCAGGGAGGTTATGCATGAACTATATAAAACACTGTTCAGGCCACAGTTAGAATATTGCGTACAGTTCTGGAATCTGCATTATGGGAAGGATGTGATTCAACTCGAGAAAGTACATAGGAGATTTACCAGGTTGTTGCCTGGACTGGAGAGCTTTAGTTACGAAGCGAGATTAAATAGACTGGGTTTTATTTCCCTGGAGGAGAGCAGATTGAAGGGGGATATGTTTGAGTGTATAGAATTATGAGGTGCATAGATGGGGAGTCAGGAAGGAGCTCCTCGCCTTGGTGGAGAGATACATAACCAGTGGGCATAGACTTATGGTAAGGGGCATGAGATTTAGTGCGGAGGTGAGGAAGAATGTTTTCACCCAGAGGGTGTTGGGCATCTGGAAATCATTGCCTGAAGGAATGTTTGAATCGGAAAACCTCATAACATGTTAGATATGTTTGGATGTGCACTTGCGTTGCCATGGCATACAAGGCTATGGGCCTGGTGCTGGACAATGTGTTGAGAATAGATAAGTACTTGTCTGACTGGCGCAGATTCGATGTGCCAAAAAGGGCCTTTTTCTGTGCTGTAGACCCCTATGACTCTATGAATCTAAGTTAGGATTGTTTTCCTTGAAGAAGCGGAGGCTGAGAGGATATTTGATCTGCCTGTTTAGAATCATGAGTGAGCTTTATTAAACAAGGGGAAAGGGTTCATTTTCGTGAAAGCACTCAGAGTGAGGAAGCTCAGTATTAAGTTCGTCAGGAAAAGAAGCACTGATAACATTAACTTTAATGTTTTCACACTGCGAGTGTTTTGGATCTGTAAAACAGTGACAGAGAGCTGTTGGAGGCAAGTTAAAATGAAGCATTCATTCGGGAATTAGACTGTTATATGAAAATGAAGAAAGTGTAGGTTATGGGGAGAAGGTTGGAGAATAGAACTTTGTAAGTTGATCATTGAGAGATTCGGTGCAGACACGATGGGCCAAATGGCCGCCTTCAACTTGGTAACAGTTCTGTGATTCTGTCATTTAACTTGATCCTTCCATTTCCCTGTGTCCCTCCTATTTCAATCTCTGAATTTCTGCATTTCGGTTCCAGCTTTAATTAGAATCAGTGAAATATAGTTGCACTGCCGTAATTCCCAGTTTAAGGATCATTGACCAACCTCGAGCCAGGATCGAGCGTCATGATGGTAGGTTGTTGGTAACCATTTCTGAATCGAAGTAACTGGGCCGGATTTCGATTGGCCAATGATCTGCAAGCAACTCAGCCATTGGCTTACGCTGCTGTCAATCGCAAAGTGGGCAGGGATAGGTATTGCTCAGGTGAGTAAGGCGCTCGACTATTGGTCGGATTTTGAAGCGGGATTTTCATTACTCCAGGAAATTCCAGGGCTGTTGCATCTCTCCGATTGGACAGTAGAGCTGTCACTCTCATGCTGAAACGCTCCAGTCGGGCAGGGCAGGTGTCCGTCACACTTTCGGGACTCTCCATTTGTTTGAGGAGCTATCAGTCAAATATTGAACACTGTGTTTGAACAAAACTCCGCGCTATATGGTGGGAATTGGTTTGTGCTGTTTGATTAATTGAAGTGCTGACTGGCTGATGCGGCTGTCCCTGATGGTGTTCAGCTCCCTGATGGGCTGATACTTCTGTGGTCAATGGTGAAGGTCGCTGATTGGCTGAAATATCTGTGAGTCACTGGTTGCAGCAACGTGAGTGGATGAAGCTGATGCCAGTCAGCTGTTGGAATGAACTGTCTGGCTGATCTGTATTTCAGTCAGCAGTTGTCCCTCCCTGATTGGTTGAGTTCAATGTCGGCGCAGATGAAGAATACCCTGACTGGCTCACGTGACTCTGGGCCAAAATTCTGCAGCTCCCTGAATGGATGAAGCGACTGTCAGTTAGCCAGTAGGTCACCTTGATTGGCTCAAGCAGCTGTCATTCAGCGAGCGGATTTCCCTGAATGGCTGAGGTGGCTGTGGATGTACATGTGATGCTGCTCCAGTGGCTGCCGCGCCTGTCAATTATGGGGCTGATTGCCCTGATTGGCAAAAGCAGCTGTAAGTTAGCGGCGGCAATCTCTGATTGGCTGAGGCGACTGTCAGTCAGCATGCGGAGCTTCCTCATTGGCGAAAGAGCCTGTCCGTCAGTGGCCGGAACTCTCTGATTGGCTGAGGCGTCTGACAGTCAGGTTTTTTTCTTCATTAATTGAATAATTGATGTAACCGGATAATTCACCGTTTTCTTCATCTGCTCTCGGAACTTGGACTGAGTCACAGTGTAAATAAATGTGTTTGTGCAACAACTTAATTTCAGCAGCATAAACCCGACCTTTTGGAAGATATATTCAGGGTCGGTGAGGTCAATTAACTCTCGCACATCAATATAGAAGAATTGTATAACATACACCGACCACAGGAGGATGAAGGTGACGGTTATGGTGAAGAGTAAAATCATAGACTTCCTCCTGCTCTCCATCTCTGGGCCACTGTGACTCTCTCCCTTACTCTGAGCCCTCAGTCCCTTCCGGACTCGACTGGTCACTAAAATGTGTCTGACTATCAGAGCGTTGATCAACACAATTAATCCAAATGGGAGCAAAGGGGTTAAAACCGACGGAAACCAGTTAAATCCAACCCATCTAGGATTAGTAAAAACGCTTGGCTTTGCCACACAGCCCCACGGTACATTGTTGATTATCTGTCCAGGTTCCAGTGTAAAGTATTGGGGTATGTTTTTTAAACCGAGGAGGATACCAGTTGTCGCTAGAACCACAGCCGCTGTTTTCCCGGTGCAATATTCTGTTTTCAGCTTCTGGCAACGAATGGCTACAAATCGATCAAAAGTGAAAGTGATGGTGAACCAGACAGAACAGTCCATGGCTGCAACCTGCAGGACAGCGCGAACACGACACACAGGAGTGAGCTCCAGGAAACTCAGTGGGAAATAATATCTATTTATCTTGTTCAGTATGACGTTTGTGATAATGACCAGTAGATCCGCCGTTGCCATGGCCACCAGGTAGCGAGTGGTGCAGGTGGAGAGGCCGCACTTTCCCCGCGACAGGATCACAATTCCCAGTAAATTAACTGTCAGAGAGAGGGGTGAATGTACTGGAAATCATTGATTAAACATTTTCCGTGTCTGAGCCTCACAGGGAGGACAGGACTTCAGCACCAAAATAGAGTTTGGTCACAGGAGGAGAGGCAGGCGACTGGCTGGTGAGTATTTCAGCTTTGAGCTTTGTTTTTAGATTGAAATTAGCAACAGAGTTACAATCACTTATTGATTATTATAAATTTTAGTAATTTAAAAATAGGGGGAAATTAAACAAACAATAAAGGCGAAACAACAAAAAAGAGCCAGACGTGAGCGGGTGTTTAAAGATCAGGAGTTTACCTGTGAGGGAGCGGAGCAGCTGTATAAAGACCAAGAGTGGAGCGGGTGCATATAGAGCAGGAGTTTACCTGTGAGGGAGCAGAGCAGCTGTATAAGGAGCGAGAGTTGAACGGTTGCATATAGAGTGGGGGTTTACCTGTGAGGGAATGGAACGGCTGTATAAAGAGCAAGAGTGGAGCGGGTGCACATAGAGCAGGAGTTTACCTGTGAGGGAGCAGAGCGGCTGTGTAAAGTGTGCAGCGGAGTGCCCCTTTGAGGGAGAGGAGCGGGTGTATAAAGAGCGATAGCGAAGTTTACCTGTGAGGAAGCCTGTTCTCACACAGGTACAGGGCGGTGCTGGAATTCGAAAGGAGTGATGTCAGGATAATGGAGAGAGCTGGATTGTAGTTAGTGAGTAAGGTGTTTTCTTTTTTCTCCACTTTAAAACTACATTACAGGAGGTAACAGTCAGCGCTTTCGACTTTATTTTGTCAGAAAAAAGCTAAATCATTTTTTTACTTGGCTTAAATTTAGGGAAACAGCTTTTTCTACATAAAAATCAAACAAAACGTATGGCAAAGGGACTCAGTCACGTGATTTGCATGGGGACTCTTCGACACGCATTGCAATGTGAATGACCACATGTGCAGGAAGTGCCACTGGATTCATCAGCTTGAGCAATGTGTTTCAGAGCGTTAGCGTCAGCTGGAGACACAGCGGTGCATTCGCGAAGCTGAGAGTTATGAGGACAGATCATTTTTAGATGTGGTCACTCAGCAGCTTGAGGAAGTGCGGGAATGGGTGACCACCAGTCAGAAGAAGGGAGGCAGGAATGTAATGAGGAAAGCCACAGGTAAGTAATAAGGAAATCCTATTTTTTTTGTTTTGGAAAAGGGTAAGGGTGAATGTTCCTCTGGAGAGTGCAACCAGTGTCACATTCCAGGCACTGTGGGTATGTTGAATGCACCAGTGGGGAGGGGTAAGAGTGCTAGAGCAATAATGGAAGGAGACTAACTAGTGAGGGATGCAGACAGGAGCTTCTGCAGCTGTAGGCATGACTCCAGTATGGTGTGTTGCGTCCCTGGTAGCAGGGTCAAGGATATCACAGAACACTTGCAGGGCATTCTGAAGAGGGAGGGAAAACTCAGAGGTCGTGGTTCACATTGGTACAAACGACTTAGGTAGAAAGAGGGATGAGGTCCTGCAAAATGAACATAGGGACCTCAGCAGCTGATTAAAAAGCAGGACCTCAAATGTTGCAACCTCTGGATGGCCCGCTTGTCACGTGAAAGTGAGTGTAGGAATATGAGGATAGAGAAGATGAATGCGTGGCTGAAGAAATGTTGCTGGGGGGAGGCCTTCTGGTTCCTTGATCAGGGTATGTTTCTGGCGAAGTTGGCTCCTATACACGTCGGACAGGTTGCACCTGAACTGGCACAGGAGCAACATCTTTGTGGGAAGGTTTGCTAGTGATGTTGGGGTGGGGTTGTTGGGGGAGGGTAAAACTAATTCAGTATTTTTATGTAATGATGAGTGAAGGTAGAGTAGAGGGTGGTGCACAGCCTAATATAGAAGAGGAACTAAGTGAGTCTGGAAGGCAGAGCAAACGTAGACCTATTAAGGCACAGGGGAGTAATGCAAGGCCGGTTAAGTGCTATTGTAATGAAAAGACTCTTATAAGTAGGGCAGATGAATTGAGGGTGCTGATTAACACATGGGAATATGATATTGTTGCTATCACAGGGACATGGTTGATGGCAGGGCAGGACTGACAGCTCAATATGCCGGGTATAGAATGTTCAGGCATACAGGGGGCTGATGGCGACTTGGTGGTGGGGAGTTAAAATGGAAGCCGGCATTTCACGCTTGATCAAGTAGTAAATTAAAGCCTCAAAGAGTGATAGTATTTTAGAAGGTTCCTCAAATGAGGCCATCTGTAGAGAAGTTAATTAGAGGAGGCAATCACTTTGCTGAGGGTTCACTAAATGCCTCCAAAGAGTCAAGGGGG
Organism: Cetorhinus maximus; assembly: GCF_964194155.1. NCBI lineage: Eukaryota > Metazoa > Chordata > Chondrichthyes > Lamniformes > Cetorhinidae > Cetorhinus > Cetorhinus maximus. The sequence continues at coordinate 54,720 of NW_027596499.1, forward strand.
CTAGAGGAGCGGATATGTAGGAAAATCTCAGAGATGTGTAAAAGGGTAATAATAGTAGGAAATTTATATTTACCAGTGTTAACTTGGATAGTCTTACTGTGAGAGGCTTCGATATGGTGGAATTCTTAAAGTACTTGAAAGAGGTATTTTTGAGCCAACGCTAAAGCCCTACGAGAGAAGGGGCGGGACTGGACCTAATCTTAGGAAATGAAGCCAGGAAAGTGGTATAAGTGTCAGTGGGGGAAAGCATTTCGGTGAGAGAGACCATAGTTCTTGCGGTTTTAAGGTAGTTATTGAAAATTACAAAGATGGCTTGTAATTAAAGGTCCTGAAATTGGGGAAGACCGACTTCAATATTTTATGACAGGATGTCGCCAAAGTGGACTGGGAGCAGCTAATTGTAGGAAAGTCTAGAAGAGGCCTGCGGAAGTCATTCAGAAAGGAAATAGTGAGAGTTCAGGGCCAACATGTTCCCGTAGAGGTGAGGGGTTTGACAAACAATTCCAGGGGATACTGGTAGTCAAGGGATATGTAGGATTGAATATGGAAAAAGAAAAGTGACTGATGGTAGATACAGGGTGGTTAAATCAGCGGGGAAGCCCTGGAGAAGCATAAAAAGTGCGTGTGATAGTTATCAAGTAGTTAGGAGAGCGAACAGGTGACATTACTAAACACTGGAGGGAAAGGAAATGGAAAATCCCAAGGCATTTTATAATTATATTAAGGGCATGCGGATAACCAGGGAAAGATTAGGACCCATCAGAGAACAAAGTGGCAGATTGTGCTGTAACCGAAGGACATAGGTGAGGTTATAAATGCTTACTTTTCATCTGTGATAACTGTGGAGAACGACGATGTAGCTGCATAAATCAGGGGGGATCTGGCCATTCGAGGGGTGCCACTGTACTGGAGAAGAGTGAGATAGGAGAAGCGGGGCCGTTAGCAGTGAGAGAGGAGCAGCGGGGCCAATAACAGTGAGAGAGTTAGAGAGGAGCAAGGGGGCCATTAGCACTGAGAGAGTGAGAGAGCAGTGGGCCATTAGGAGCGGGAGAGTGTGAGTGAAACTGCGAGAGAAGCAGCGAGGCTGTTAGCAGGATTTTAGAGGCGGGGGGAAAATCACCCAGAATGATGTTGGAAACTGCAGCACACTGCCTGAGTGGGTGGTACGGGCAGGAACCCTCACAACATTTAAGAAGTATTTAGATGAGCACTTGAAACGGCATCGCATATAGGCTTAGGGGCCAAGAGCTGTTAAATGGGATTAGAATAGATAGGCACTTGACTCCTGTCACGGTCATGATGGGCCTTAAGACCTGTTTCTATGCTGTATAACTCGGATACACTGTGACCCTCTGACTCTATGAGTGATAGAGGAACAGAGCAGGCATTGAGAGTGGGAGAGTGGGAGAAACAGTGCTGCCAATAACAGTGAGAGAGCAAAAGGAACAGCGGGAACATTAACAGTGAGACAGTGTGAGTTGAGTGAGCGACCATTGGAGCACACGGAGAGAATGTCCACATAGCATTTCTGAGCAGGGGGAGAGTAGAGAGCATGAAACCAAGAGATCATTAAACCTATTAGCTGAAGTAGGCTACTCGGACAACGAATCTGTTCGCCATTTAATGAGGTCATTGCTGACCTGATAATCTTCAACTACACTTTCCTTACATTTGCCAGAGCCTTTTGTTGCATTTTTGATTAAAAATCTGCCTTGAATATTACTAATGACCAAGCCTTCAACGCCATCAGTAATAAATAATCCATTGATTCACTACGATCTTATTGAAGAAATTCCTCCTCGTCTCTGTTAAATAGGCGACACTCTGTGAAAATGCCCTCTGTTCCCCGACCCTCCGCAGGTGGAATCAACTTCTCAGCATCTACCCTGCCAAGCTCCCCAAGAATCTTATTTGTTTTAATAAAGCTGCATCTCACTCTTCCAGACCCCAGTGAGTACAGGTCTAATCTACTCAACCTCTCCACAGAAGAAAATCCATCCTTACCCGTGCTCAATCTAGTGCTAATTCGCTGGGCTGCCTCTAATGTCAGCATATACTTCCTTAGATAAGGGCCCAAAACTGTTTACAGTATTCTAGGCAAAGCCTAACCTATGCTGTGCAAAGTACTAGTACAGCCTTCCAATTTTTCCCTCCATTCCCTTTGAATAAATGCCAACAATCCTGTCGCCTTCCCTATCACCAGCTGAAGTTATATGTTTGTTTTTTGGGGGGGATTCATGCAGGCGGACTCCCAAATCCCTCTGTGCTGCAGCTTTCTGCAGTCTTTCCCCATTTAAATAATATTCAGCTCCTCTATTCTTCGTGCCAACGTGCATTACCTCTCATTTTCCCACGTTATATTCCAGCTGCCAAGTGTTTCCCACTCACTTAAATTATCTGTACCCCTCTGTGGAAACTTTGTGTCATCTTCACCACTTGCCTTCCCACCTACTTTTGAATCACCCATTAAAAAGAGATAATTTAAGATTCCGGAGAGAGGCGATAGACCTTGAAAGAGCAGAGAGGGAAAAGAGCGCGACAACAGCTGTTTGGTGGGTATGTGTAGTCGGTAAAATAAAATTGAAGTCTTTAGTTTGCTTTGTACTCTGTCGGGTGTTTTTCCTCTGAAAATAGATTCTTCAGTATACATTCGGTCCTGCTGTGCAAAAAAATAATAACAATAATGTGCATCTAGGGGGAGATTCTTTAAATGCTAATGTATTTGGTTAATTAATCAATTAAAATACATTAACGACGGCAGGACATCTAATGTGTAGCTGCTGCAGAATGTTGACCTGTTGGACACCAAATTGATCCAGAGTGAGCACATCAGTAGCAAGAGTTTGCAGCTCGAGAACATTCGGATCCGAGTTAAGGAGCTGGTGTCCGAGCTGCTGACATTGCGCCACATCAGGGAGGGGAAAGTTACCTGAACACTTTGCTCCAGGAGGTGGTCTCAGCCGTCAGATCAGGAAATTAAAATTTTTTCTGGGATCAGGGACAGGAGGGTCTGACCGCAGGTGACGTAGGTATGGGGACCAAAGGGGTCGCGTTAAAGGGGCCTTGGCCCCTGCAACTGTTCAACAGTGGCTAGGTTCTTGGAAGATGTGTGGATGAGAGCTGGGACTGCAGGAAGGATGAGCAAACTGACCACAGCACCGTGATACAGGCAGCCATTCAAGCTAGGGGTGGAATTAATAAATTCAGTAGTGGTAGGGGACAGTATAATGGGCGAAGGGTATTGTTCATTGCATGAGTTCCGAAGGCTCTCTTGCCTGCCCGGTGCCAGGACATCTCCACAGGGCTGGAGAGGAACTGGGAGTGGAGGGGATAAATCAACTTGTCACCATCCACGTTGATGCCAGCGACATTGACAGAACAAGAAAGGAAATTCTGCTGAATGAACTCGAACAGTTAGCAGCCAAATTAAAAAGCAAGACATCTGAGATAAATATCTTGGGATTTCTACCTGAACAACGGGCAAACTGCCATAGGAGAAATGAAGTCACGGATTTAAATTTGTGCTCAAAGTTTGGTGTGGGAAAAATGTGTTTCAGTTTAAGGGGCACCGGCGCCAATGCTGGGATAGGATGGAGCTACTCCGGTGGGAAGGGCTTCACTTTAAAAATGCAGATTCCAGCGTCGTGGGGAATTGAATAACTGGGGCTTTAGCGAGTGTTTTATGATAAATAGGTGAGCGGGAGTTCTGGAGAGGGGATTTGTAGGTTTAAGAAGCAAAACGATGTGGGAACTTTGCAGGGCAGCTATTTAGGTAATGATATCCAGAATTTGACAGAAAGGGACAGAGTGTAGAAACATAATAAAACACAACAGCAAATTGAGTCAAATGGGGAAATGGTAAAAAAGTGAAAATTCATGCCTCATTACTTAATTGCTGGCTGTATTCAGAACCAAATAAATAAATTAAAGGCATAAATAGAGGTTAATGGGAATGATCTTATAGCCATTACGGAGACATGGTTACCAAGAGATGAAAGCTGATAACTAATTATTCAGGGACATGTGGTTATCGAAAGGACAGGCAGGATGAAAATGGTGGTGGGATAGCTTTTTTCGACGAGATAGAATACGTTGGATAGCAAGAAATGATTTTGGATCTCCAGAAGTAGAATTCACATGGGTAGAGGTAAGAAATAACAAGGGGATGAAGACAGTGCTGGGAGTAGTCTACAGGGTGCCTAACAGTAGCTATACCGTAGGAAAGAGAATAAGTCAGGAGATAGTTATGACATGAAAACATGGTAGTACATTAATCATGGGTGACTTGAAACTCCATGTTGTTTGGGAAAATCACATCATAGAGTGTATCCGGAAGAGTTTCCTAGAACAGTTTGCTGTGGATCCAATCAGGGATCAGTCTACTTTGGAGATGTTAATGTGGAATGAGGCAGGTTAATAAATGTAAAAGGTAAAGTGTAAAAGGTCCCCTAGGAAAAAAAATGACCATAACATGGTATAATTTGGTATTCAGTTTGAGAGTGAAAATGGGTCCGAAACAACTGTGCTAAACTTACAAACGTACAGTTACAAAGGAATGAGGGCAGTGTTGGCTGGAGTAGACTGGGAAAGGAGTTCAACAGATTAGACGGTTGATGAACAATGGCAGACGTTTAAGAAAATAGTTCATGACTCATATCAGTGATATATCCCCTTGAGGAATTAGGATTGTAGGATGGACATAATCAACCATATTTTACCCAAGAAGTTGAGGATAGAATCAAGTTGAAATAAAAATACATACAATGTGGCAAAGGTTTGAGGTTAGCCAGAGGATTAGGGTTTTTTTTTTAAAACCAAGAAAAGATGACCAAAAATATATTAAAGATTGGGAAAATAAACATTGAGCGATAACTAACAGGTCCTATAAAAACGTTACGTAGCAGCTGCTTCAAATATAAGAAAAAAATGAAGAGAGAGGCTTAAGTGAACTAATGCCTCTTAGAGAATGAGTCTGTAAAAATGAGAATGGGGAACCAGGAAATGGCAGAGGAGTTGAATTAATGCTTTGCATCAGTCTTCATGGTAGATAACACTAATCCCATTCCTAAAATACTAAATAATCAGGGGGAAAACGGGGGAAGGGAATAAAGAAATAACTATCACTAGAGAAAAAGTGATCAAGAAACTAATGGAGCTAAAAACCGATAAATCCCTGATGAGTTGCATCCTAGGATATTAAAGGAAGTATCTGCAGAAATAATGGATGCACTGACAGTCATCTTCCAAGAATCGTTTGGTTCTGCAAAATACTCAGAAGATTGGAAATCTGCCAAAGTTACAAACATATTCAAAAAGGCAGGGAGAAAAAAGCTCAGGCAACTATAGGCCAAATAGCTTAACATGAGCTATTGGGAAAAGGTTAAAGTCTATTACAAGGACTGTTACAGCAGAACATTTAAAATACATAAAATAATCAAGCAGAGTTAGCATGGCTTGATGACGGGGAAAACCTGCCTGGTAAATTTATTAGAATTATTTGAGGAAGTAAAAAGCAGAATGGGTAAAGGGGAACCAGGATATGCAATATTCTTGTATTTCCAAAAAGGCGTTCAATAAGGTACCAGGCACAAGGCTGCTTAATAAGATAAGAGCTCATGGTCCTGGGAGTTGTACACTAGCATGGATAGAGGATTTACTAACTAATAGAAGACAGAGACCTCAAATAAGGGGGGCATTTTCAGAATACTAACCTGTAAGTAGTGGAGCGCCACAGGAATCAGTGCTGGGACTACATTTACTTACAATATATATTAATGGCTGATATGATGGAAGTGAATGTACTATCGCCAAATATCCAGTTATCACAAACATTGGTGCGAAGGCAAGTGGTGAGGAAGACTCAAAGGGCCTACAGGGGCATATAGAAATGTTAAGTGAGTGGGCAAAACTTGGCAGATGGCATATCTTATCGGAAACTGTGGGTTTATGCACGTTGGCAGGAAGAATAGAGGAGCTCAATATTACTTAAATGGAGAAATACTGCAGAAAGCTGCAGCAGAGAGGGATTTGGGAGACCGCGTGCATGAATATGAAAATGTTAATTTCACCAGGTGATAGGGAAGGGAAATAATGTGATGGCTTTAATTTCAAAGGGAATGGATTATAAAAATGGGGAAGTCATGCTAGAACTATACAAGGGACTCACTTAGAATAATGTCAACAATTTTGGTCTCCTTATTTGAGGAAAGATATGCTGTAAGTGGAGGCAGCCCACAGAAGTTTCATAGGCTGGTGCCGGATGTGGAGGGACGATTTGCTGTGGGCAGATTGATTAGATTGGGAGTGTACTCATTGGAGCTTAATGGAATGAGAGTAGACCTTATTGAAACATACTGGATTCCTGGGGGCCTTGACACGGTAGATGCTGAGAAGTTGGTTTCCTTTCTGGGAAGGTTTAGTCCGAGCCGGTATCATTTCAGAGAAAGGGTTCACCAATTCACTACAGAGATGAGGAGGAATTAATTCTCTCAGAGAGTAGTGTTTGTTGAATTAGTTTCCGTAAAGGGCTGTAGTTGATGGGTCGTTAAGTATATTAAAGGCTGAGCTCGACTGATTTTTGTCAGTCAGTCAGAGAATCAAAGGTTCTGGGGAAAAGGCAAAATTGTGGAGTTGATGATTATCAGATCAGCAATGATCTCACTGAATGGCGGAGCAGTCTCTATGGGCGGAATGACATTCTTCTGCTCCGATGTCTTATGGAATTATAAAACAATCGACAAGAATATTGGAACACTGTAAGAGTGCTGGCGGATTGCTTCAATATCAGGAACAGGTTGACATCTATTTCTGCTGGAGCAGCTCAATAGAAAATGGAGCTATATCCAGACAGTTAACTTCACACACTCATTACCAAATATCTTCAACCAACATCAAATCGCTTCCTGTTGTCAAATTATTCGCATGGCAAAAGACAGAGACATCTCCACGGAATGGAAAGATCACTAATCAAAAAAATCATGATTTCCGAATCGAACCGATTTCTTTCGTTCCAGTTACTGACCCGCACTCAGTTCAATTCTACACCGACAAATGCTTCCAGTCATACATTATCACTTGGAGCAGGTATTCCACTCTGAACACTGACCTACGCTCAATGCAATTCTGCAATGCCAGATATAACCAATAATAAATGTTGACTGAGGTCAGCTATTCCACTCTGGTAACTAAACATCACATAGTACAATTTCACACCATCAGATACAGCCAGTGAAAGAGTGGTGACTGGGGCCAGGTATTCCACTCTGATTAATGACCCAGACACAGTACAATTCTACACTGACAGATAGACCCAATAATAAATGTTGACTGGGGTCAGCTTTTACACTCTGGTGACTAAACAACACTTAGTACAATTTGACACCATCAGATAAAGTCAGTGAAAGAGTGCTGACTGGGGCCAGGTATTCCACTCTGATTAACGACCCAGAAACAGTACAATTCTACACTGACAGATAGACCCAATAATACATGATCACTGAGGCCAGGTTTTCTACTTTGGTTACTCATCCACACTTAGTACAATTTGAAATTAACAGTTAGACCCAGAAATATATGGTCACTGGAGTCACGTATTCCACTCTGGATACTAATGCACCCTTGGGACAATTTGACACTAACAGATAAAGTCAGTGAAAGAGTGGTGACTGGAGTCATAGATTCCACTCTGGTTACTAACCCAAACTTAGGTGAATTTGACACTAACAGATGCAGTCAGTGAATGAGTGTTGACCGGGGCCAGGTATCCCACTCTGATTAATGAACCACACTCAGTTCAATTCTACATTTACAGATAGACCCTGTAATACATGGTCACTGATGTCATTTATTCCACTTTGGTTACTGATGCACACTCAGTACAATTCTACACTGGCAGATAGACCAAATAATACATGGTCACTGGGGCCATGTATTCCACTCTGATTAATGACCCACACTCAGTGCAATTCTACACTGGCAGATAGACCCAGTAATACATGGTCACTGGGGCCAGGTATTCCACTCTGTTTACTGACCAACACTCTTGCTGATTTTCCTCTGACTACCACTAAACCTTTCTTGAGAGACTTTCCCTTCACTGTGGTCTAATTTAACGTTTCCAAAAAATATTAAGACTTAATTCATCAGAGAGCCTGTGAGTTACAAACAAAGGCTTATTTTCATTTGACAAAATTAAATAAAGCCGCAGAGACATTTCCAGACATTTGTATTCAGCAAATTATACCGCTGATTTGGTGTATCTTAACAGTGACCACCAGATCAGCATGTAATATTTTCAATCACAATTTAAAATGAGAGAACAGCTCACATACAGATCTGCACAAGTTCAATGGTTATGGTCACTCACCAGGAACACCTATAACAGCAAGGATTGGGTAGAATATTTTCTCAGCCACAAAAATTGATAGCATCGTTTCAGTGCGAAGTGATGTGCCCCTTTGTGCTGCTGGTAATCTCTGTGTCTTAAACGCTGAGGTGACACACTCCCAAAGCCTTTAAATTATACACTGTGGGATCACCTAAGGGACGTTGAAATTGCAACATCGTTCAAATCATGTTTTTAAAAATGAACAAACAGATTATGACATTGAGCTGAGTGAAACAATATGTTTGTTTTTAAATGGAACTGCGAGGTTCCAAAGACTGGACATTACTTATCATATTAATTAACTATTAAACAAACAGGAGCTGTATTCAGCCGGATAATATGCTGTCCACTCAAACAGCATCAGTCCCATTTCTAGATTCCCTATTGTTTCAGTGATATCCGTCACTTGACTGTTACCATTTATGGATTGAATAAAAAATGTTAGAGTTCCTCTCTCCACGCTGTTCTATTACACCCTGGGATTTAGCTGTCCTGTTTTACAATTGACATTCAGTTGTGCGATTACAGTGGGTTTAGGGTGTCAGTTTATGACTTAATTCAAACAATTAAATTATCAGGAAATATTTAAAATCTGCCAAAAATTCATTCCACACCTCAATCAAATGCGTATCTATCTCACGATCTCTCTCTCTCTTCCCATCTATTTGTCTCTCTTTTTCTCTGCACGTTTCTCTCTCTCACTCCTTCTGTGTTTCTCTCTTTCCCCCTTTGTCACTCTTGCACACTTTATCTCTCTCTCTCTCTGCTTTTTTTTCGCTCACTGTCACCCCCATTCCCGTGTTGTTCCGCTCTGTTTATCTCCATCTGGCTCTCGCTGTCCTTTTGTCCGTTTCTCTACCTCTCACTTCCCCAAACTCACTTTCTGTCCCATTCTCTCTCTCTCTCTCTTTCTCTCTCAATCCATCTGTTTCCCTCTCTCACTCTCTCTGTTTCTTTCCTTCTCTCTCTGACTCTCTTTGCTTCTCTCTCCATCTTTCTCGGTCTCCCTCCCTGATTTTCTTCCTCTTTCTCTTCTCCATTGCTCTCTTTGTGTGAATATGTGTTTGTCCGTTCGTCTGCATATGTATGTGTGTGTGTTGGTGGGTGTCTCTCTCTCTCTCTCTCTCCCGTTTCTCAGTCTCTTTGAATCTTTGTATGTGTATCTATGTCTGTATTTCCTCCTCTCTCGCTCTCCTTCTCTGTCCCTCTCCTATCTGCCTGTCTGTCAGTCTGTCTATATATCTATCTATCTTTCTTTCTTTCTATGTATGTATCTATCTATCTATGTATCTATTTATGTATCTATCTATCTCTGTATTTTTGTCGCTCTCACTCTGACACTCTATCCGTCTATGCCTCCCTCCACCTCTTTTTCGCATATTTTCTCTGTTTTTCTAACGCTATCTCTCTATGCCTCTCTCGCTCTGTCTCTATCTCTCACACTTCCCTTCTCATTGTATCGCTCCTGCTGTCTCTTCCTCTTCCTCTTTCTTCTATCTGTCTCTCTATCCCCATCTTTCCCTCCATCTCTCCCTCTGCGTGCCAATCTCTCTTCGCCTCCCTCCCTCGCCCTCCTTCTCAGTCTCTCTCCCTTTGTCTCTCTGTTCTCTTTGTTACTTTCACTTTCTGTTTCTCTCTCTTTTTCGCTTGCTAAACGTCCCTTTGTCTGTTTCATTGCCTGTCTCTGCCTCTCCTTCTCTGCCTCTGCTTATCTGTTTGTCTGTCCCTCTCTTTGTCCCTTTCTTTCTCTCACTTTCTCTCTCACTTAAGGTTCTCTCTCTCCCTCTCTCTATCTCTCTCTGTCTCTCTCTAACACTGTGTGTCTCACGCAGCCTCTCTCTTTGCTTCTCTCTCTTTTCTCTCCCCTTCTCTTTTTCAGTGCCTAATTGTCTCTCTCCTTCGCTCTCTCCCTCTGTCACTCTCGCTGTTTATCTAATTCTCACTCCTCCTCCCTATTACCCCTCCTTTCTCTTTCTCTCTCGCCCTATGTAAGACATTCTCTTTCACTTCCCTATTTCACTCTATTATTTTTTCTGCCCCTCTCCCTTTCTCTCTCTCTCTCTCTGCCTCAACCTCTCTTTCTCTCCAAGGAACTCTCCTTTTTATCTCCATTTCGATCGCTCTCTCTCTCTCTCTCAGCCCTCTCTCTCTCTCTTTCTGTGTGGGTGCCGACATGTGTGTGTGTGAGTGTTTCTCTGTCTCTGTCTCTGCCTCTAACACTGTAAAATTCCCTTTATCTATTTCTCTTCACTTCTCTCCCTCTCTCTCCTCTATTGCTCTTTGTCTCTCTTTCCCTCCATCTGTCTCTCACTTTATCTCTCTTTCTCATTCTCTGTCTCTCTCTCTCCCTCTCCCTACCTTTGTCTCACCCTTTCTGTCTAAATCTGTCTCTCTTTTTGCCTCTCTCTTTCTAATCTGTCCCCCTCTCTCTTTTTCAATGTCTCTCTATCTCTCTCTCTCCCTCTATTTCATTCTCTCCGTCCATCTCTCTCTCTGTTTCTCTCTCTGTGTCTCAATATCTCATATCTCTTCCTCCCTTTGTCTCCCTCTCTAGGTGCATTTCCGTCTTTCTCTCAATTCTCTCTCTCTCTCTTTCTCTTTCTCTCGCACACAGTCAAACAGTCTGCCTCCCTCCTTCTTCCTCTTTCATTCTCTCATTTTCTCTGCCTCTCTCTCTCTCTCTCTCTCTCTCTCTCACTCTCTCTCTCTCTCTCTCTCTCTCTCTCAGCCTAACCCTCCCTTTCTCTCTCAGAAAAGCTCTTTTTCGTCCTTTCCATCGCCCTCTCTCTCAGCCCTCTCTCTCTTTTCTGTGTCAGTGTCTACATGTGTGTGTGTGTGCGTATTTCTCTGCCTCTGTCTCTGCAAGACGGATTGTAAAATTCCCTTTGTCTCTTTCTCTCCAACCCTCTCCCTCTCTATCATCTATCTATCTCTCTCTCCCTCCGTTTATCTCTCACTCTATCTCTCTGTCTCATTCTACCTGTCCCTCTCTCCCTACCTCTCCCTCACCCTTTCTGTCTTACTCTGTATCTCTCTTTTCCTCTCTCTCTCTTTTCTGACCACCTCTCCCTTTTTCAATCACTATCTCTCTCTCTGCCTCACCCTCTCTTTCCCAGAAATTCTCTCTTTTTCTCTCATTCGATCCCCCTCTCTCTCACCCCTCGCTCTCTTTTTTGTGTCAGTGTGTGTGTGTGCACCTGTTTCTCTGCCTCTGTCTCCGCTTTTCGCACTCTAAAATGTCTTTTCTCTTTTTCTCTCCATCTCTCTTCCTCTCTCTTATCTCTCTTTCTCTCTCTTTCACTCCGCCTGTCTCTCACTCTATCACTCAGTCTCATTCTCTCTCTGTCTCTCTCTCTACCTCTCCATCACTCTGTCTCTAACTCTGTCTCTCTCTTTGCCTCTCTCTTTATCTGTCCCCCTCTCTCTTATTCAATGTCTGTCTCTCTCTCTTTCTCTCCGTGTCTCTTTGACTGTGTCTCAAAATCTCAGCTATCCTTCTCTCTCTGTCCCTATTCCTCGGTACGTTTCTGCCTCTCTCTCTATTTTCTTCCTCTCTTTCTCTCTTTCTATTTCTCTCGCACACTGCCAAACAGTCTGCCTTCCTCCGTCTTCCTTTTTTATTCTCTCATTTGCTCTGCCTGCCTCTTTCTATCTCTCCCTCTCCGCCTCACCCTGTCTTTCACTTCCAGATACACTCTACTTTTCTCCCTTTTGGTCGCCCCCTCTCTCTCAGCCCTCTCTCTCTTTCTGTCTCAGTGCCTTTGTGTGTATGTGTACGTGTTTCTCTCTCTCTCTCTCTGCCTCTGCCTCTCACACACTAAGATACCAGTAGGATTTTTCCCTCCACCTCTCTCTGTCTCTGTCTCTGTCTCTCTCTCTCTCCTCTCTCTCTCTGTGCCTATCTCTCACTATGTCCATCTGTCTCATTCTCTCTCTGTCTCTCTCCTGCTGTCTCACTCTCACACTTCATTTCTAACTCTGTCTCTCTTTTTGTTTTTCTCTCTCTCATTTCACTCCCCCTCTCTCTCTTTCAATATTCCTCATCTCTCTCGCTCTCTCTCTATCCCTCAGTCTCTTCCCCCTCTCTCCCCCTCCCTCTCTCTTTTGCTTTGGCTGTGTCTCTAAATCTCAATCCCTCCATCTCCCTCTTTCCCCCTCACAAGGTTCATTCCCGCTTGTCTCTCAATTCTCTTTCTCTCACTATGTCTATTCCCCCACTTTCTCTATCTCTCTCTCTCTCTCGCCCTATGACACACAATCTGCCTCCCTCATTTTCCCTCTTTCAATCACTCATTCATTCTGTCTCTCTGTCTGCCTCTCTCTCTCTCTCTCTCTCTCTCTCTGCCTCACCCTCTCTTTCGCTCCAAACAATTCTCTTTTTTTTTCTCCCCTTTCATCGCCCTCTCTCTCTCTCAGTCCTCTCTCTCTCTCTCTCTCTCTTTCGGTGTGGTTATCTACGATTGTATGTGTAAGGGCTTCTCTATCTGCATCCTCTCCATCTCACAATTTAAAATTATATTTTTCCCTTTCTATCCATCTCTCTCTCCCTCTCATTCACTCTCTCTCTGAATGTGTGTATCTGTGTCCGTGTATATTTATCTCTCTTCCTCACGTTTCTCTGTCTCTTTCAACCTGTACATGTATCTCTGTCTGTCTTTCCACCTCTCTTGCTATCCTTGCCAGTCCTTCTCCCTTTACCTGTCTGTCTGTCTGTCTGTCTATCTATCTATCTATCTATCTATCTATCTATCTATCTATCTATCTATCTATCTATCTATCTATCTATCTATCTATCTATCTATCTATCTATCTATCTATCTATCTATCTATCTATCTATCTATCTGTCTGTCTGTCTGTCTGTCTATTTGTCTATCTATTTATCTACCCATCTCTGTCCATTTGTATCTCTGCCTTCTCCATCTCTCACTCTCTCCCTCTCTCTCTTTCTGCCACTCTATCATTCTCTGTCTCTCTCCCCCTCTAGCACACTCTCTCAGTTTGCCTGACTCCCCCACCCCCCACTCTCTCTCTCTCTCTCTCTCTGTGCCCGTCTCACTTTCACTGTGTTTCTATCTCACTCTTTCCCTCCCATTCTATTGCTCTCGCTGTCTCTTTCTGTTCCTCTTTTCTCTCTCTATGTCTCTCTCTCTCCTGCTCTTTCTCTCTGTGCTTATATCTTTCTGTCTCTATCTGCCTCAGTCTCTCGTGCTCCTTCTCAGTCTACCTCACTCTTTGCCTCTCTGTTCTATTTCCCTCTTCCACTTTTGCATCCTTTCTCTTTCTCTCTTGCTACACTTTCCTTTCTCTAATTCATTGTCTCTCTCTTTCTGTCCACCTCTTTTTCTCTGCCTCTGCCTGTATGTCTCTCGTTCACTCATTCCCTTTTATTCACTCTCTCACTTTCTTTCTCACTTTCTCTCTCTCTCTATCTCTCTCTGTCTCTCTCCAACTCTCTCTCTGCGCCTAGCGCTCATGTTGCCTCTCTGTCTCATTCTTTCTCAGTCTCTCTGTGCTATATCTGCCTCTCTCTATCTCTCTCTCTCTCTCTCTCCATCTCTCGGTCTCTATGGCTGTGTCTCCAACTTTCAATCTCTCCTCCTCCCTCTGTTCCCCTCTGTCAGTGCGCTTCTTCCTTTCTCTCTATTCTCTCTCTCTCACTTACTTCCTCTCTTTTTCACTTTCTCGCCCTATATCATGCATTCTGCCTGTCTCCTTCTCCGTCTTTCACTCTCTCATTATCTCTGCTTCTCTCTCTCTCTGCCTTACCCTTTCTCTCCGAGCAACTCTCTCTTTTGTTCCCTTTCGATCGCCCTTTCTCTGCCCTCTCCCACTTTTTCGGTGTTTGTGCCGATATGTTTGTTTGTACGTGCCTCTCTCTTTCTGTTCTCTCCCTATCACGTTATACTTTCCTTTATCCCTTTCTTCCCATCTCTCCACGTGTTCTGTGTGTGAGTATATGTGTGTGTCTGTGTGTGCATGTGTCTGTATGTGTGTTTGTGTGTGTGTGTGTGTGTGTGTCGGTGGGTCTCTATCATTCTCCCTCACGTTTTTCTGTCTCTCAATCTGTTTGTATCTCTGTGTGTTTTTCTGCTTCTCTTGCTTCACTTATCAGTCTCTCTCCCTCCATCTGCCTTTCTGTCTGCCTGTCTGTCTGTGTATCTATCTATCAATCTGTCTATCTTAAATTATTTCTGTCTATCTGTCTATCTATCTGTCTATCGATCTATCTCTCTATCTATATCTCACATTCCCTATCCATTTAGCTAACTATCTATCTGCCTGTCTGCCTGCCTATCTGTCTTTCTATGTCTTTTTGTATTTCAGTCTCACCCTCTCTATTTCTCTCCACCTCTCACACACTCTCTGTTTTTGTCTGCCTGTCTCTCTCTCTTGCTCTCCCTCTCTGTTAGACTCTCTGTGTCTCTATCTCTCACTATTTCCTTATCGCTCTCTGGTGCTCGCTGTCACTTTCTCTTCGACTTTGCTCTCTTACATTCTCTACTTCCCTCTCTTTCTCTCTATCTCTCCCTCTGCATGCTTATTTCTGCATCACTCCTCTGCCCTCCTTTACAGTCTCTCTCTCTTTGTCTGTCTGTTCTCCTTCAATCCTTCATTCTCACTTTCTCTCTCTATCTCGCTTGCTAAACTCCCCTCTGTCTATTTCATGGTCTCACGCTCTCTCTCTCTCTCTCTATCTTTGCCACTTCTTCTCTTCCTCTGCCTGTCTGCATGTTTCTCCCTCTCTCCTTCCCCTTATTTCTCTCTCACTTCCTCTGTCAAATGCTATCTCGCTCTCTCTCTTTCTCTCTCTCTGCGTCTATCTCTCACTCTGTCTCTCTGCGTCTATCTCTCACTCTGTCTTTCTGTCTCATTTTCGCTCTCTCTCTCTCTGTCTGCCTCACTCTCTTGTTTTATCTCTAACTGAGCCTCTCCCTTTGCCTTTCTCTCTTGTCTATCCCGCTCCCACTTTTTCAATCTCTCTCTTTTTCTCTCTCTCTTTCTTTCTCTCTGTGTCCCACTCGCTGTGTCTCTAAATCGCACTCCCTCCTTCTCCCTGTGTCTCCCTCACTCTGGCGTTTCCCCCTCTCTATCTATTCTCTTTCTCTCAAGCTCTCTTCTCCCTCTCTCTAGCTCTTTCTCTCTCGGCCTATGTCACACACTCTGTCTCTCTCCTTCTGCCTCTCTCCTTCTGACTCTTTCAATCTCGCATTCTCTCTGCCTGTCTCTCTCTCTCTCTCTCTCTCTCTCTCTCTCTCTCTATCTGCCTCCCCCTCTCTTTCTCTACCAGCAACTATCTCCTTTTCTCCAATTTGATCGCACTATCTCTCTCTCTTTCTGTGTGGGTGTCTACGTTTGTGTGTGTACATGTTTCTCTCTCTGCGCCCCTGCCTCTCACCATCTAAAATTTCCTGTGTCTATATGTCCACACCTCTCTCTCTCTCTCTCTCTATGAGTGTGTGTTTGTGTGTCTGTGGGTCTCTATCTCTCTCTCAAGTTCCAGTCTTTCTTTCAATCTGTGTTTTTGTATCTCTGTCTGTCTTTCGCGTCTCTTGCTCTCCTTCTCCGTCATTCTCCCTCTACCTGCCTGTCTGTCTATCTATCTATCGGTCTGTCTATCTGTGTGTGTGTCTGTCTGTCTTCTGGTCTATATATCTGTCTGTCTATCTATCTGTCTATCCACCTGTCTACCTATCCATCTTTCAAACTATCCATCTACCTATGTATCCATCTATCTATCTATCCATCTGTATATCTATCCATCTCTCTGCCTCTCCGCCTGTCTACTGACTTATGTAACGATCTCTGTCTTTTTGTACCTCTGCCATCTCCTTCTCTCTCTCTTTCTCTGTGGTATTCCGTCTTTGTGTCTCTCCCTCCTTCTCGCATACTCTCTCTTTGTCTGTCTGCGTGGCTCTCTCTCTATCTCTATGTGCCTCTCTCTGTTTCTCTAGCTCTCATTCATTCCTGCTTGCTCTATTGTTCTCGCTATCTCTTTCTCTTCCTCGTTTCTATCTCTATGCCTCCGTCTCCCTTTCTTTCTCTCTACATCTCCCTCTGCGTATCTAAACCCTGTATCTCTCTGCATTACTCTCTCACCCTCCTTCTCATTCTATCTCTCTCTTTGCCCCGCTATTCTGTTTCCCTCTTTCACTCTCATTTTCTTTCTCTTGGTTTGCTAAGCTTCCATTTGTCTATTCCAGTCTCTATCTCGCTCTCTCTCTTTGTGCCTGTTCTTCTCTGCCTATCCCTGTCTAATTTTCTTTCGTTCTCTCCTTCCCTTTCTTTCTCTCTCTCACTATTTCTCATTATTCTCTATCTCTCTCACTCTCCAAATCTCTCTCTGCGCCTCTCTCTCACGTTGTCTCTCTGTCTCATTCTCTCCCAGCCTCTGTCTCGCACAGAGAGCCTATCTCTGTCTCTCTCTCTTTGCCTCTCCCTCTCTTCTCTCTCTCTCTCTCTCTCTCTCTCTCTCTCTCGCTCTCTCTGTCCCTTCTTCTCTGCCTCTCCCTGTGTGTAGTCTTTCAATATCTCCTTCCCTTTCTTTCTCTCCCTTTCGATTGTTCTCTCCCTTCACCCCTCTCTTGTTCTTTGTGTGGTTATCCCTTTGTGTACGTGTTTCTCTCTCCCTGAGTCTGCCTCTCACAATCTAAAATTCCCTTTGTATGTTTCTCTCTGTTTATCTCTGTCCCTCTCTGTTTCTCTCCCTCTCTCTCTCCTTTTATCTCTCACTCTGTCTCTCAGTTATTCTGCCTCATTCTCTCTCTCTATCTTTCCCTGTCTCTCTCTTTGTGTCAAACTTTCTCTCCCTCTGTCTCTCTCTCTCTTTTCCCCCTTCTCTTTTTAAATATCTCTTACTCTCTCTATTTCTTTCCATTTGTCACACCCACATTCTCTCTCTTCTTCTCCCTCTTTCGCTCTTTCATTCTCACTGCCTGCCATTCTTTTTCTCTCTCCCTTTCTCTCTCTCTTCCTCCCTCTCTGCGTGTCTCTCTCGCTGTGTCTCTAAGTCTAAGTTATTCCGTATCACTCTGCATCCCTCTCTCAGTCCCTTTCCACCTCCTTATTCTCTGCCTCGCTACACAACCCTGTCTCTCTCCTTCTCCCTCTCTCTCTCTCGCATTCTCCTTCTCTCTGCTTATTTTGCCTCTGCCTATTCCTCTATCTGCATCTCTGCCCATCTCTCCCTCACTCTCTACAGTTATCTATCATTCTATATCTGTCTCTCACTTTCTCCGCCTCTCCCTCTGTGCCAATGCCTCTGCCCACTCTCTAACTCTCTGTCCCTTTCTGCCTTTGCCCATCTCTCCCTCCCTACTCTCTCTCCCTCATTTTCTCTCATTCTCTCTTTGTGTGATCGTTTCTATTCAATCTGTCTCTCCCTCTCTTGGTTTCCCTCTCCCTCCCATTCTTACTCTTTCTGTATGTTTATGTGTGTGTATGTGTTTCTCCCTCTCTCTCTCTCTCTCTCTCTCTCTTTCTGCCTCTCTGTCTCCACATCTCACATTCGCTCTTTCTCTCTGGCTCTCTTTCTACCTCTATCTCACTCTATCTCTGTGTGTCCAGATTTCACTGCTTCTGCATCACTATCGCTTTCTCTGTTTCTCTCTCTGTCTCTCCCCATCTCATTGTCGCCTTCCTCTGCCTCTCACCCTCTGTCTCCCTCTTTCTGTCTTTCTGTTTGTGTTTCTCTTTCTCCCCGCCTCATTCACAATTTACCTCTGTGTCTGCCTCTCCTTTTCTTTGTCTCATTCTCTCCCCTCTCTTTCTCTGTTTGTGTATGTGTGTTTGTGTGTGTGTGTGTGTGTGTGTGTGTGTCGACCTCTCGAACTTTCTCTACGTATCTCCCTCCCTCTCACTCTTTTTGCAATCTCTCTATTCCTCTCCTTTCTCTCCCCTCCCTCTCTGTTTCACGCTTTACACGCTTTCTGTCTCTACCTGTCTCTCCCCCTCTCTGCCATTCTATCACTAATTCTGACTCTCCCTAACCCTCCCACTTTATTTTTCTCTCTCTTTATTATTGCCTTTCTCCCGCCATCTCTTTTGCTATCTGCCCTTCTCTTTCTCTCTATCTTAAGTTTGGAAAGGGCTTGGAATCAAAATTCAAGCGCATCAGATAAAGGGACGACAATGAGAAGGGGGACGGAAAATGCAGGACTGAAGGTGTTGTATCTGAATGTGTTGTATCTGAATGCACGCAGTATATTAAATAAGCTAAATGAGCGTTTGATGCAGATTCAAATTGGCAGGTATGATGTGTTGGGCATCACGGAGACATGGCTGCAAGGGGATCAGCTCTGGGAGCTACATATTCAAGGATATACATCCTATTCAAGAGATAGGCAGGTTGGCAGAGGAGGAGGCGTTGCTTTGTGAGTAAGAACTGAAATTAAATCGATAGCAAGAAACGACGTAGGGTCAGATGATGTAGAATCTGTGTGGGTAGAGTTGAGGAACCGGAAAAGTAAAAAAAAAACAAAATGGGAGTTATGTACAGGCCTCCAAACAGTAGTCGGGATGTGGGGCAAAAGATACTCCAGGAGATAGAAAAGGCATGTAATAAAGGCAAGGTTACAGTGATCTTGGAGCATTTCAATATGCAGGTAGACTGTGAAAATGAGGTGCGTAGAGGATCCCAAGAAAAGGAAGTGTGGAATGTTTACGAGATGGCTTTTTGGAGCAGCTTGTGGTGGGGCCCAGAATTGACTGGGACATGAGCCCAGCAGGGAAGACAGTGGAACAGCAATGGCAGGAGTTTCTGGGAGTAATTTGGGAGACACAGCAAAAATTCATCCCTAGGAAGAATAAGCATACTAAAGGTAGGACGAGGCAACCACAGCTGACAAGGGAAGTCAGAGACAGCATAAAAGCAAAAGAGAATGCATTCAATGCGGCGAAGAGCATTGGGAAGCCAGTGCATTGGGAAGCCTACATTGACCAACAGAGGACAACTAAAAAAGAAATAACGAGGGATAGGATTAAATATGATCGTAAACTAGCTAGTAATATAAAAGAAGAATGCAAGAGTTCTTTTTTTTAGATGTATAAAGGGTAAGAGAGAGTCAAAATCAGTCATTGGGCCGCTGGAATATGACGCTGGAGAAGTAGTAATGGGGAACAAAGAAATGGCGGAGGAACTGAATGGGTACTTTGCGTCAGTCTTCACGTTGGAAGACACGAATAACATCCCCAAAATTTAAGAGAGTCGGAAGGCAGAGGTGAGTATGGTGAAAATTACCAAGGAGAAGGAGCTAGGAAAACTGAAAGGTCTGAAGGTGGATAAATCAACTGGACCAGATAGATTACAACCTGAGTTCTGAAGGAGATAGAAGAAGAGATAGTGGAGGCGTTAGTGGTGATCTTTCAGGAATCACTGGAGTCTGGGATGGTCCCAAAGGACTGGAAAATCGTTAATGTAACCCCCCTTGTTTAAGAAGGGAATGAGGCAAAAAACGGGAAATTACAGGCCTATTAGCCTGACCTCGGTAAGATTTTAGACTCCACTATTACAGATGAGATTTCGGAATACATGGAAGTGCATGGTAAAAAGGGCAAAGTCAGCATGGTTTCATCAAGGAGAGTTCATGCCCTACAAATCTGTTAGAATTCGTTGAGGAGGTAACGAGCAGGTTAGACAAAGGAGAGCCAATGGATGTTATCTACTAGGACATCCAGAAGGCCTTTGACAAAGTGCCGCACAGGAGGCTGCTCAGTAAGATAAGAGCCCATGGTGTTAGGGGCAAGGTACTAGCATGGAAAGAAGATTGGCTGTCTAGCAGGAGGCAGAGAATGGGGGTAAGGGGGTCCTTTTCAACATGGCAGATGGTAACTAATGGAGTTCCGCCAGGGTCAGTGATGGGACCACAACTTTTCAGTTAACACATTAATGATCTAGATGGAGGAACTGAGGGCATTCTGGCTAAGTTTACAGATGATACAAAGATAGGTGGAGGGACAGGTAGTATTGAGGAGGCGAGGAGGCTGCAGAAGGTTTTAGACAGGTTAGAAGAATGGGCAAAGAAGTAGCAGATGGAATTCAACGTGGGGAAGTGTGAGGTCATGCATTTTGGTAGGAATAATAGAGGCATAGACTATTTTCTAAATGGGTAGATAATTCAGAAACCTGGAGCGCAAAGGGACCTGGGAGCCCTAGTCAGTATTCTCTTAAGAGTAACTTGCAGGTTGAGTCGTTAGTTAGGAAGTTAAATGCAATGTTGGCATTTATTTCGACAGGACTAGAATATAAAAGCAGGGATGTGCTGCTGAGGATTTATAAGACTCTGGTCAGACAACATTTAAAATATTGTGAGCAACTTTGGGCCCCGTTTCTCAGGAAGGTTATTCTGCCCCTGGAGAAGATCCAGAGGATGTTCACAACAATGATCCCAGGAATGAAAGGCATAACATATGAGGAACTTTTGAGGACTCAGGGTGTATACTCAAAGTAGTGTGGAAGGATGAGGGGGGAATCTGATTGAAACTTACAGATTACTGAAAGGCCTGGATAGAGTGGACGTGGGGAAGTAGTTTCCATTAGTAGGAGAGGTTAGGACCCGATGGCACAGTCTCAGAGTAAAGGGAAGACCTTTTAGAACAGATATAAGGATAAACCTCTTTAGCCAGAGAGTGGTGAATCTATTGAATTCATTGCCACAGAAGTCTGTGGTGGCCAGGAGTGTATTTAAGACCGAAATAGATAAGTTCTTGATTGGTAAGGGGATCAAACGTTACAGGGAGAAGGCGGGAGAATGGGATTGAGAAACTTATCGGCCATGATTGAATGGCGGAGCAGACTCGATTGTCTGAATGGTCTAATTTATGCTCCTATTTCTTATGGTCTCTCTCTCACTTCCGTTTTGTATGTGTTTGCATCTGTGGATATGTGTGCATGTGTGTGCGGCAGCTTCTCTCATTCTCTATTTCCCGCAATATTTGGCCCTCCCTCTGTCTAAATCTCTCTTTGCAACTTCCTCAGTCAAAATCTATTCCCAGCCTGTCTCTCAATATCGCTGTGTTTTTTTTTTCACTTTCAATCTGTCTCTCTCTATCTCTCTCCGTTTCGATCTCCCTCTCTCGTTTGCTCTCACGCTCTTCCCCTCTGTCTGTCTCTCTCCCTGTGCCGCTGCCAATTTTATTCTCCCACTTCGCCTCTGTGAGCAGAATTAGCACAGGATTGCGCTAAGTGCAGTTCTGTGTGGGAAGAAATAAGTTTAATCCACCCCCCACCCCCTGGCGTCCACAGTGGCAGCTTTTCATGCCATATGGTCCTCAGACAGAGGGATCGTGCCCTTTCGCTTCTCGGTGGCCTCTGAATGTTCCGCCGTGCTGTTGGCACACCGCTTGCTCCCTCCGGGTGCCATACATAAAATGCAGCTGCGCATCCTGTTCTCAGTGCTTGCAGACCAGGATCGCACCACTGAAGACATGGTCCTGAAAGCCAAGAAGAGCTCAGTGGGCCGTTACTGGAATGCCTTTCGGTGGCTCAACCTGTTGCCCTCCAACCCACTCTGGCCTGAGGAGGAGCAGCAATCTAACAACTCCAGCATGTGAGGGGTGACGGTGGTGGTCAGTGCCAATGCTCCACGGGAAGCTTTGGCCACCCAGTGCAGACGGAGGGCGCGCAATCTCATCCGTGCCGCTAGAGTAAGGCAGCCATCTTATCATTCTATATTTAAACGCTCGCAAGGCCATCACACATTCACTGGCACCTCACTCATAGCCATTCAGTTGACATTACCACTCACAATGATCCACACACCCTCACATCTCCATCAAGCCTCAACTAATCTGGAGAATGCCTCCTCAGCCCTGACCATCTTGAGTCCACGTACAAACACCAGAATGTTCCCTCACACATCACCTTTGATAGCCTCCTCCCCCAGCACTGATCTTGCCCTGCAGCCTCTTCCCTTGCCTGAGGTCACTTCTCCCCCTTCCCCAAGCAAGCCCCAAGCCTGCAGCCGTTGAAATGACATCCCTTCTTTACACTTGTATTGTGGGCAGTGCCCAGCCTGTAAGCCTCCCCCCTCCCCCCCCCCGCTAAAAGTGAGAAGATGCAGCCTGCGAAGTCTGGCGCTGATGGCCGCGAGTTCTACTCCAAATAAGGTAGACGAGCAAAACTCAAATTCTCCAGCACAGTTCAGATCTCAGGTGCTCGTCACTTATGTTCAATTGTGAAACAAGTCGGTGTGATTGCCTGGAAGGTCGTACGTTCTGGGATGAATCTGACGAGTATGGCTTATAATGATTTGCAGGGACATTAAAATGAATTCCCAGGCACCTGGCAGTGGGAAACACGGCCTGGCATTGACTCACGCAGCGGGTGATTGCAATTTGTTTTCATAGCGGCGTGAAGTGATTTTTGAACTTCCTGCCATTTTGTCACCTCAGGCCTAATGTCACACCCGACAGCAACGGACACGGAAAACTCTGACCTGTGTCTATTTGTATCTCGCTCTCCCTCTCCCTCTCGCTGTCTCTCGCTGTCTCTCTCTGTCTCTCTCTCTCTCTCTACATCTCTCCTCCCCTATCTCCTCTATTTCTATACCTGCGCCTCGCTTCTCTGTGTCTCTTTCCCCTTCTCACTCTGTATCTCTCCCTTTCTCTCTCTCTCTGTCTCCCTCCCATCTCTCTCTCGCTTCATATTATTATGTCACTTTATTCACTCTCTTCCTTTCTCTCTCCCTCCATTGTTTTCCCTGTCTCTCTCTCTCTCCCTCTCACACACACACTCTCTATCTCTCTCTCTCTCTCCGTCTAACTCTCTCTTTCTATTTTCCCTTTGCCTCTTTACATCTCTGTCTGTCGGAGTCCCTCTCTCTCACTCTCCCCATCTTTTCAACTTTCTTGGCAACTCGTTATCTCTTTCTTTGCCTCTCCCTCTCTCTGACAATCCCTCTGTCTTTGTATCTCTCTCATTCTCTCTCTCTCCCTTTATCCCTGCCTCTCTCTCCCTCTCTCTCGCTCTGTGTCTCTCTGCCTGTGTCTATCACCATTCCAATTCGTCATCTCTCCATTCCCCTATTCCTCTCGCTCTTTATTTCGTTCCCTTCTTTATTTCAATCTCTCTATCTCTACTTGACTATCTTTATCACTGTACATCTATACCTGCCTCTCTCCCTCTGTCTCTCGTTCTCGCTGACTCTCTCTCCGCCTGTGTTTCTGTCTCTCCTTTTCTGCCTCTTCCCTCTGTCTCTCTCCATCTTTTCCCGTATTTTTTTTTCACGGTGAACAAGGTCGATGCTGTCATAATGTAACATGGTGGTCGTCAGATGGAACCAACCAATGGGACGGGAAAGGTGTAGGTGGTGGCATTCTTTCCCTCCACACCCACCCGCTAATCCCGCTGGAAATATGAAATTAATTGAGAAATGTCAGGAAATTCTGACTGATTCATTTCCCCAAGTGAAAGTCTGTACGCCCGCTGTAAATATCAGTTAAAACGAGAGAAGCCTGGGAAGTCTGTAATTAAGATCTTCACTTCATTTAATGAATTGAAGAATTGTAGTAAACGCATATTTCAGCACACTCTTGGTCTCTGACCTTAGTAGGGGGTCATGGCAAACACCGCAGTGCCTGTGCAGGAACACAGCAGGTTCAACATGAAGGCCATATCCTGGACAAAAGAATGTAGAAGCACAGAATAATACCCGAAATTTTCATACTCCCCCATTTAGAATAAACCATTAGCATTGCCCATAACAGGAAGAAATTTCCCAACATAAGAAGCAGTAAAATTATTGATTTCCTGAGACTCTCCATCTCTGCAACTCTCGCCACTGCTGTGAGCCCGCAGTCTCATGTGGGCTGTCTTGGTCACTAAAATGTGTCTGACAGTGAAAACGTTGAGCAGCAATATCAGGTCAACGGCACACCCGGGGTTAAAATGTTGTGGAGTCATTCGACTATGGTCCAATGCAGAGATTCCAGAACTTAAATTGTTACCCCACAAAACCAAGGGGTGTTCAATAGTTGATACCCACCCGTTAACACAACTGACCAGAATTTGTTTTTTAAACAGTTCATCACAGCCACAGTTCCCAGCATCACAGCTGCTGTTTCCTAATTGGCATATTTATCTTTCAGCTTCTGGCAACAAACGGCCACAAATTGGTCAAAGGTGAAGGTTAAGACAGAACAGGCAGCGGCTGCAGAAAACGGGATGGAATGGATGTTACACAGGGGGATGGACTTCAGGAAATAAAACTGTTCCGAATAAACAGTCGGAATATCTCTCAATATCAGGCCGAATATAACGACCAGTAGATCGGCCACTGACATGACCTTTAGTTAACAAGTGAGACATTTGGAGAGACCACAACTTTTGCACTTGTGGATCACAATCGTGAATGTGTTAACTGTCAGGAAGGGAAATACACATTGGCATTTTACATCAGGCTGGGGGCAACGTTACCAGCTTGATCAAAAGTTATTGAGAGGTGCACCAGAACCCTGTGATGTATTGTGATAAATGGACATGAAAGAACTAATGAGATATTTCTTTGATACATTGGCATGAAACAAAGAAGAAGAACTGGTCGCAGAGAGGCGAGGTAGAAATGACAGGGGCGACAGAGGTGATGGTGCTAACCAGCAGTGATGGGGTATCGGGGTAAACCGTGGTGATGGATGAAGTGAGTAGTGATGGGGGAACACGTGTGGACAGGAGCCAGGCGTGATAGATGTGTTACGGATAGAGGAGAAATTGGGAATAATTTCTCCTTAGATCCTGTTCTCTATTGAAGTTTCCTGAGCAGGAATGCTTTAACCACTTCAGTGCTGTATTTATTTAATGAATAACAGTCGGGCGATGTTACTGAAGTGGAAATAGGCCATCTTAGTGATAGTCTGAATGTATGACACCAATTTTGGAATAGTGTGGTTCAGCCTGAAACAGTTACCGGGAGAGGGATGGAGTTGGGGGACAGGGTTTGTGGTGGGGATTTAAAACAAAGATCCAGCCTACCCAATATTTAATTTGAATGAAAGGTGTTTCAGATATGTCATTTTGGGAGGATGAAGATGGAGATACAAAACAAGTTAAATTGTGAATATTAATGGGGAGTGCAAGAACAGAGAGACCTGCAGTAATAGTGATCAAAGCTCCGAAGTTAACAGGGCCGGATAATAAAGGAGCTAGTGAAGTAGGTGGAATTCTGGGCTTTATAATTGAGACACAGATTACAAAGTACAGGAAGTTATGGAGAACCTGAATCAAGGCCCAATTTGATTCCACCTGGCGTTTTGTGTGCCAAGCTGGGTTACAAATTTCAGGAAGGATGTGAAAAACTTGCGGGGGCACAGATGCGTATTATTAGAATTATTCCCGATATGAGGGATTTTATAGGTGCTTGTATGATGTGGAGAAGCTGGGCTTGTTCTCCATAGAGCAGAGGATATTAGGAGGAAACTGGATGGAGGTATTTAGAATTATGAGCGGTGAAATCATTTAAATGGAGAGAATCTGTTTCATTCGCTCAGAGTTCGATTGCCAAAGGGCACAGATTCAAGGTGATTGATATAAAAATGTAATATGAGGGAAATCGTTTTACCTTAGTGAGTGCGTTGGATTAGGAATCCACTGGCTGATAGGATTGTGGAAATTCATTATGTACCTATTTAACGGGAAATTGACAAACCTATGAAAGGAGAAGAATACAGGGATCAGGCGAGAGCCAGAGAAAGGGACAATTTTTGATCTTCAAAAGAACCAATACAGACTGTGTCGGCTGAATTAAATCATTAAGTTCGGTTCAAGTTGATGACGCAAGATTACTCCTGACAGACATTGCCAATTGTCCTGGCCTTTCAAAGTCTGCTTTATAATGTGCCATATAACAGACTTGTAACCAACATTGAAACACATGGGATTAAAGGCTGATAACAGCCAGGCATTGAAATTAGTTTCGCGACAGAAGGCAGAGAGCAGGGGAGAATGGTTGTGTCTTTTTCAGATTACGAAGAAGTGTCCAACAGTGATCCCAGGTTCGGTGTTGGCCCCACTGCTCTTCTTAAATGTTTTAAGGCCTTGGGCGTACTCACACACGTGTACTTGTAAATATTTCAGATGTTTAGAAAGTGAGAAATATTAATAAACAATGAGAAGGATAGTAAAATAATTCAGGAAGACGGAGTGTCACTGGTAAAATGACTGGACACCTGAAAGATGGAGAGAAGAGTGAAATGAAACAAGTTGATATTAAAAGGATAAAATGCAATATACACCAAAATAATGCATTTAAAATCAGGAACTGGGACAGAGAGGCATGCCAGAAGCTGGGGGAGCGTGCGATTGTTGCCGGGCAGGGGAGGGGGTATGTTCTTGTGTTCGGTTTGTAAAGCACGAGTCCGAACAATTCCTGACTTCAGAAACCTGCACCATCCTCCAAACTAGAGGTCTGCTATATTTCCATCTCAAAGAGACCACCCCACCCCTAGTAGAGCTATCAGTACCTTGTTTGTCCAGCTTTCTACACTTATTTAGCACATTCCTTTAGGTAATATCACCACCTTCAACACCTCTTTATCCTTTTGTCTGTGACATCTTTTGGTTATCTCCACCTATCACTGACTTCTTGTCCCAACAACCCCACCCCACACCCCCTCCCCCCTTAAACCAGCTTATATTTCACCCCTTTCCTATTTTTACTTAGTTCTGTTGAAGGGTCATGAGGACTCGAAACTTCAACTGTGCTCTTCTCCGCCGATGCTGCCAGACCTGCTGAGTTTCTCCAGGTATTTCTGTCTCTGTTTTTGTTTTGGATTTCCAGCATCTGCAGTTCTTTGCTTTTATCTCTGTGTTTAATTGACTGCAGTTCTCTTCAAGAAATGCCTACCTCGAAGAATTTTTGTTCTACTCTCCGTCAGGATTTTCGAATCTCTCTTTTGCCTTGTTCACCTTCATTGCTTCCCATTTCTCTCCTGGTGTTTGACAAGGTGTTTACTAAAACCCGCTTTCACAGCCACATTTCCTTTCTTAGTGACTGTCTGCGTCTCCAACTTACCCCACGTGGATTGCAACTGAATTTCCATTCCTCATGTTTGAACCCACCCAGGATTACAGGTATCTCCGGGACATACAATGCTGATCGGACTGCTGTTCCCATCGCATTCTGTGATCCACACTCAGTGCCATGCGCCGCCATATGAACACACTCGACATCTCCCTCCAGCAGCACCGCTGCACCCTTTTTCAAAGCTGCGTGTGCCCCCCAGTTTCATTTTATTCTTCGTCTCATCCGATGCCTCAACAAGAAACTTTTTATCTTTCTCTCAGGTGCTAAGGAACGCAAGATCCAACAACTCATCCACACCAACACCCATCCAGGACACTCCACCCCTGGCTGTCCCTCTGTTACCATCCCATCTTCCAATCCCAGCCCCGGCCGGGTATTCACTATAACCCCTGACCTTCCCCTCTCCGATGCTGAACGTTCAGTGCTCAGCAAAGGACTTAGTATCATACCCTTATGCCCTCATCTCAATGAATTTCGGGCTCGGTCCGATCCTGAACTCTTCTTCCACTGTTTTCG
This sequence comes from Cetorhinus maximus, assembly GCF_964194155.1. Lineage (NCBI taxonomy): Eukaryota > Metazoa > Chordata > Chondrichthyes > Lamniformes > Cetorhinidae > Cetorhinus > Cetorhinus maximus. Next base: position 82,636 of record NW_027596499.1, read on the forward strand.
TCTCCGTGCTCACTTTTTTGGGCAGGAGTCCTCTCCCCGTTCAACGGATCCTTTTACCCACCTTCTATATTCTCCCTCCACCTGGATCGCTCCCTCTGGATTCTTACCTTCTCTTGATCGTTTTATTGAGAACTGTCGGTGTGACATTGGTCGTCTCAATTTCTCTGCGCCTCTCACCCATTCTAACCTGTCTCTCTCTGAAATTACTGCACCCCGTTCTCTCAGGTCCAACCCTAACATTGTCATCAAACCCGCTGACAATGGTGGTGCTGTTGTTGTCTGGCGCACTGACCTCTACCTCGCGGAGGTTGAGCGTCAACATGTAGACACTTCCACCTAACTTTCCCTGGACCATGACCCCACCACTGAACATCAAGCCATTGTTTCCAGGACTGTCACTGACCTCATCTCCTCTGGACGTATTCCTTCTACAGCATCCAATCTGATAGTCGCCCAACCCCGGACGGCCTGCTTCTACCTCCTACCCAGAAACCACAAACAGAACTGTCCCAGCAGACCGAACGTGTCAGCCTGTTCCTGCCACAAGGAACTCATTTCTCGCTATCTTGACTCCCTTCTCTGTCCCGTTGTCCAGTCCCTTTGCACCTACATCCGTGATTCATCTGACACCTTACGTCACATCAACAATTTCCAGTTCCCTGGCCCCAACCACCTCCTCTTCACCATGGACATCCCACGGGGATGGTCTGATGGCTTTCCGCTTCTTTCCCAAACAGAGGCCCGAATAATCCTCATCCACCACTACTCTCCTCCGCCTGGCTGAACATGTTCTCACACGGAACAATTTCTCCTTTAACTCCCCTCACTTCCTCCAAATAGAAGGCTATGTGTACCTGCATGGGCCTCAATAATACCTGTATCTTAATGGGGTATGTGGAACATTCCATGTTCCAGTCCTAATCCGGCCCCCTCCCACAACTTTTTCTCTGCTACATCGATGATTACTTTGGTGCTGCTACATGCTCTCGTCGGGAAGGGAAAAAAAATATTAATTTTGCTTCTAATTTCCACCTCTCCATCATTTTCACATGGTCCATCTGTGACACTTCCCTTCATTTCCTTGACCACTCTGTCTTAATTTTTGTTGATGGACTGTCCACCAATATCCATTACAAGTCTACCGACTCCCACAGCAACCTCGACTACAGTTCCTCACACCCCGCTTCCTGTAAGGACTCCATCCCATTCTCTCAGTTCATTTGCCTCCGTCGCACCTGTTCTGATGATGCCACTTTCAAAAACAGTTCCTCTGAAATGTCCTCCTTCTTCCTTAACCGAGGTTTTTCACCCACGATGGTTGAAAGGGCCCTCAACCGTGTCCGGCCCATCTAACGTGCATCCTCCGCCCTCACGCCTTCTCCTCCCTCCCAGAAACATGATATGGCCCCCCTTGTCCTCACTTATCACCCCACCAGCCTCCGCATTAAAAGGATCATCCTCCACCATTTCCGCCAACTCCAGCATGATGCCACCACCAAATACATCTTCCCTTCACCTTCCCTGGCGGAATTCCGTAGGGATCTTTCCCTCCGTTACATCCTGGTCCACTCCTCCATCACCCCTACTCCTCAACCACCTTGCATGGAACCTACCCATGCAACCTCAGAAGATGCAACACCTGCCCCTTCACATCCCCTCTCCTCACTGTCCAAGGGCCCGAACACTCATTTCAAAAGAAGCAGCATTTCACTTGCACTTCCCTCAACTTAGTCTACTACATTCGTTGCTTCCAATGGGGTTTCCTCTACATTGGAGAGACCAAACGCAGACTGGGTGACCGCTGTGCAGAACACCTTTGGTGTGTCCGCAAGCATTACCCTGAACTCCCTGTAGCTTACCATTTCAACACTCAACCCTGCTCTCATGACCACATGTCTGTCCTTGGCCTGCTGCATTGTTCCAGTGAACCTCAACACAAACTCGAGGAACAGCACCTCATCTTCCGACTAGGCACTTTACAGCCTTCTGGGCTGAATTTTGAGCTCAACAATTTTAGAACATGAACTCCCTCCTCCATCCCCACCCACTTTCCGTTTCTTCCGCCTCCTTGTTTTTTCCAATAATTTATATAGATTTTTCTTTTCCCACCTATTTCCATTATTTTTAAATGTATTTCCACCCATTGTTTTATCTCTACATTTTAACCATTTTAGTATTCCTTCCCCCCACCCCACCCCCTCTAGAACTATCTGTACCTTGTTTGTCCTGCTTTCTACCCTTAATTAGCACATTGCTTAGATAAGATCACCACCTTCAACTATTTTTTGACCCTTTGTCTGTGGCATCTTTTGCTTATCGCCACGTATCACTGGCCCTCTACCGAGCTCCACTTGTCCCAACCCCACGACCCCCAAACCAGCTTATATTTCACCCCTTCCCTATTTTACTTAGTTCTGTTGAAGGGTCATGAGGACTCGAAACATCAACTATGCTCTTCTCCGCCGATGCTGCCAGACCTGCTGAGTTTTTCCAGGTATTTCTGTTTCTGTTTTTGTCAAGGAGATAGCTGATTTGCTCTCCATTGCTAATATCTTTCAGAAAAGCGCAATATATCAATTTGCATTTTGCTTCAGTATCTGGAACATTTCGTGCATCCAATTTCAGCAGAGCCTGGAGATGTGCGTCATTGCTACAGCGGCAGACATTTTATTCGAACGCTTAACAGTTTTTTCGGGGCGCCATTTCATACTGAATTTCCATAACCAGTTCACTATTTATGTCATTCATAAGCGGTGAGTCCTACTTGAAACATTTGTTGCCACCATGTTGAGTGATTGTTCCTGGCGTTTCAAAATAAATCTCACTTTTGACAATTATTCTGAAGATTTCAGAAATAATAATTTCTGACATTGCCTTATGTGCAGCGGAGTGATTCACCAAGCGTTTGATACGCAGGTTGTAATGCATTAGTGTTTGATGTAGCAATATAGATATACAGTGCATGCTCATTAAGATAATATAGATTACATGCTGCAATACATTTTGGTATGATATAATAACCCTTACTTTCATAAGGATGAGTCCGACATTCAGTTGGAGAATTTTAAGAGAACCTTGATTCTCTGCTTTGGGTAACTGACAATCAATGTTCCAGCAGTCCTTGTTTTATCCCAAATGGAGGACGACGTTCAACAAATTTTAAGTGAGCAAAGTGGACAGATCCTAACGGAAAAAAATCCAGGAAATTACACTGGTACTGTGCCCATTAAACTGTGTAACTCATGGACAGAGCTGAGCTGTCCAGTGATCGGACGCTGCCTTTGAATTTCATCAGGAGCACAAACTGTTGGTGCACATGCAGCAAACTTTCGAGACTGGGACAATAGAGCTGCTGCACACGTCTATCCCACTGTGAGCAATGGATTGCTTGTCAGCATCTTGCCCAAAAGATGAAGCTGACAATTAAAGTTCATCGACAGTTCCCCGAGGTGTATGTTCAGCTCGCTTACTGTGGAACCGAGCCGGAACGAGCCCAGGACACCTGTCAGCCGGAAAGGAGAAAAATAAACCCTTTACAGTGAAAGCATGCCTGTTGTACGCAATTCCCTCAAACGTGTTTTGTTTCAGAACCTGCTTCGTGAGGATTGACGTAGGGAATTAGATGATATCAGAGAATGGAACCACATTAGCTGTTCTCCAGTCCTCTGACACCTCCCCCGTGGCCAGAGAGGAATTGCAAATTTTGGTCAGAACCCATGCGATATCCTCCCTTGCCCCCGTTAGCAGTCTGGGACACAATCATTCTGACCTGGAGATTTGTCCACTTTAAAGCCTGCAAACATCTCCAAAACCTTTTCACTCCCTCCATCAATTTGCTCAAGAACTTCGAAGACTGAATGCTCGTGCTCGATACCTTTATCCACTCTCTCTTGGGTGAATACGAATGTGAAGTATTCGTTCACCACTCTACCGATGTCTTCTGGATGCAACCATAGATGTGCCCCTCCTTCACTGTTTATCCTCTTCCCATTGATATGCTGATAGAATACATTGGGGTTTTCCCTACTTTTAGCAGCCAGATCTTTCTCATGTCCCCTCTTTGCTCTCCTAATTATTTTCTTAAGCTCCATCCTGCACTTTTTACCTGGACTTGCACGGACCAAGTTTCAGCAGTTCAAAGGCGCTGAATACCTTTCCAAATGTGTTTCATCACATTCTGGCCAACGGCAATGGCGATCAGTGGCACTTCAAGGTTTCTGATCTTTAGAGCGCTGGCACCAGTAGCTCTATGATACCCAAATAATAGCCGGAGAATGGCACAGGAATAAAGAAATACACTTTAGAAAAAGTGCTGCATGAACAAATAAATGGAAATAATTTTCTGAGATACAGACGAATTGGCTCAAATTTAGGATCGACTTCATGGAGGAATTTTAATACATGAATGAAGATGTAAAGATTCAATTGCTGCCAGACCAGGAATTAATGTGGATCAGGTTTTATAGGATTAGGGGGCGAATGGGGGCTGGTGTCTGTTAGGGTATGGGCAGCTTTGATTTTGTCGAACTGAAGCTCATGTGTGTTGTGGCAAGGAGGTTGTCTAGCATGGCATTGGAATACCTGAATCTGGATATAACCATGGCCAGTTAATGCAGCAGGGAGGCTGAGATAGAGGACAATGTTATTGAGGTGATAGCAGAGAGGATTGGTAACAGAGATGATCTGGTTTTGGAATCCATTTCAGCGTTAAATCGTTCACTGAGGTTGCAAAAATCGTTGTTCACCCTGAGGTAATGGCCAGGGATGTAAGTGAGTCCAGTTATAGAGAATAGAGTTTGTGACCTGGACAGGAAACAATGACATCCATCGTCGCGATAGATAAATAAAAATGGGTAACGCCACTGATCGTGGTTTACCGATCTAATAATTGGTAACACAGTTTAAAATGAGCACCAGCAGATTTGAAGATGAGGATGTAAATTAAATGAATTTTAATGCAGTTAGCAATGGTTTGCAAAGTTAATAACTCGAGACAGAGATCAGCAGGATCAACAGCAGCAATAAGGAGTGAAGAGTAATTGAGAGGAACAGTAAGCATTGCTTAGAGAATAAAGAGCTTGTTAGAAATTTACCAGGGACGTTAACAATTGCCAAGATGGAACAGTACAAGTGTTGAATCAACTTAAGTGCATAAAAGTTCCAAGATTCCAATGTAGTACATGGAGAATCATAAGACACATTTATAAACCAATAGGATAGATCTCTATTCTTATTAGCCAAATAGAAATTTATTGTCCTTAGATTCGGATCTCTCCTCACCCTCATCTCTTGACCCGCTGATTCCTGTGATGGAGATGATGTTCCCGTTGACAATACGGAATAACAGAATAAAAGGTCTTCAGCATTAGTAGCAGAGCAGAAGCCTCCAGTCACACAATTATTCTCCATGGAGACTGCCATTAATTAAGGCGCTGAACAAACAGCTTCAGTTCACCACTTTCAAACTTGTTGTTTCACAAAGAAGCCGACCATTTGCCAGGCCTGTGCGTTATGTATGGATGTTGCTGAGGCAAGGTAGGTAAATATAATCGAGACACTGACTACTGTCTTTTCTTCACAAATGAAAATCATAGTAGTGCCAGAGGACTGAAGGGTTGTAAATTGTACATGCTATTATTTAAAGATGGAGAGGGAGAGAGAGAAAAAGAGAAGTAATTCATGTAACTACAAGTGGGTCAATAAAATAGTGCTGATGGGTCAATTTCTTGATGCTATCGTCTGGTTTTAAAAAATCATTATATGGGAGAAAAATCGATTAATATATGAAATGCAGGACACATATTTTGATGAAACATCATATCCACTAAAATTGATTGAGGCCGCTGATGAAAAAATAAAAACATTGATGAGGATAGTGTAGGTGATGTTCACTGTCTCGACGTCCAAAATCTATTTGATCGTGTGCCGTTTAATTGTCTTGTTCTGCAATCTGAAAAGAGCGTATATGAACAATGCCAATGTGGATGTGACACAGGTCAAGTTTTAAAGATGCTTCAGAAAAATAGGGGGTGTACCTATACAAGTATTGGAGATTGCAGATCGATTGATAAGATGGTTTATAAAATATATTTATTATTATAAATGGGGGTATTCGACTGGGGTTTTCCTTTTGCCTCAGACGGTCGATTCCAGCTATTTCCCAAGGGTCCCCCTTGACTCTGAAAGTCAGCCGATTCAGGCTAGCTGTGATTCCTAACGTAGTTCAATAGAAACAGTCAGTCCATACCCGTAAAGGAATTAACATTGTAACCTTGATTCCAGTGAGAGACCAATTATCCTGTAATGTCCAGATAGAGTTTCGCAAAAACAGGCCTGACAAAGCATAAACTGTTCTGGTATTAACGCTTTGGAATGCAAGATATTGGGGAGAGCAAACATTCTTGTTTTGCTCTCCCAAGACATTACAGCATGGGGACACTCTTTCCCATCAAACACATGCAGGGATATTGCAGCACAGCTTCGACACAGGTACGGATTCAGAGGTGGAAATGGATATTCTTAGTGATCGCCGTGATATGTGTGCTTCTCCTCAGATGCCGTGGCAGTCCATGCCCAAATGCAACAAGGCCTGGGCCCTGTCAAGGCCAGGGCTGAGACGTGGCAAGTAACATTCGGGCCACACAATTGCCAGGCAATGAGCATCTCCATCAAGAGAGAATCCAACCATAACCCCTTGATGTTAAATTTACTGTATAAATTCAGGGGTTAGCATTTACCAGAAACTGAGCTGGACGAGTCGCATAAATAAAAGGGCTACTAGACCAGATGAGTGATTAGGAATTCTGCGGCGATTAACTCACCTCCTGCCACCACCCCCCACGCCACCTCCCCCACCCCCAAAATCCTTTCCATTATTTATAAAGCAAATGTCAGGAGTGTGATGGAATACTCTCCAGTTACCTAGAGAAGTGAACCTCCAACAATGCTGAAGAAGATTAACAACGTCCAGCGCTAAGCAGTCCACTTGATTGGGACCACATACATAAAACATCACTCTCCCCACCGCCAACGATCACTGGTAGCAGAGTGTACCATATACAAGCTGCACAGCAAGAAATTAACAAAAGTCTGTAGGCTGCACTTTCCAAACCCAGCATCTCTACTGCCTAGAAGGAAAAGGGCAGCAGGCACATGGGAACACCACTAACTGGAAGTTCCGTTCCGAGCCACTCACCATTCTGATTTGGAGCAATATCGCCACTCCTTCAGTGCTGCTGAGTCAAAGTCCTGGAATTTCCTCACTTACAGCACTCTGGGTGTAACTACACCACAAGAAGGCAGCTCACCACCACCATCTCAAGGGCAATTAGGGATGGAAAATAAATGCTCGCCACCGACGCCCATATACTGAACATGAATAATAATAAAATATAAACTTCTGTCAAACTTGATTATGAAAAGAAAGTTGGATACGGTCTAGTTGAAAAACATACAGTCGCCAGTTGGACAGATGGATTCAGAATGCCAAGTATGGGGTGAGTGGTGAGCACAGAGGACAATGACTTCGATTTTCACAGTTCGCAGGTTATTAAAAATTCATTGTGATGATTCAATGTCTATGATTGAAAATATAGGAAAGGAATAGTTCATCTCACTCGCAGTTACCGCACGTCATCCCAATGGCCCCGCCCAACCACAACCCCCACCCAATTCTCCATGCTCCCATATCCTGGATGGATCAGCTCCAGACTCTCATTCAGAACAGTGTGGGGAAATTAACGCTTGCGCTTCTTGATCAAGCCTATGTAATTTGACTTAATTCTCATTACAAATTACATCTTCCACTGCCTTATTTTTAGCGATTAGCTGCTCACTTCAGTGACATTGTTGGCGATATGAAGAAAAATCTGAGATCTCATCCAAATTGAAACACTTTTGGTCAATGGACTTTGAATTAGCCCAAGGAGGCAGAACGTGGAATGCTTCCTTAACTACTCACCAATATCGGAGCGGCAATGTCAATGAAAACAAAACTCTCCAAGGAGGTAGTTACGAATGGATACCTAATGTGCAGGATGACCTGCGAATCTTTTTCCCTGAAAGCCAAGATTCATTCAATACCAACGCATCCGGATTTTCCAGAGATCCACTGGGGACACGTTTGGGATTTTCCCAGGCAACACGACATCGGTATTTCAAGGCACTTGCTAATGCCACCATTAAAAGTTCTGGAGACTGTGTATGCAAACGGCCCTACCCTAACAGACAGTCTGAGAAGTTAATGCACTTCGTCTAGTTATCGCTGAAGGACTGGCTAACGTCTCCACTCAGAAAGTGGCTGATATTCTGTCTCCTCAGGGAATCATTCACATTTAGAGCAGCTTCTCCAGCTATTGTTGATAAAGGCTCATTCACTAACGTCTGTTGGGCCTTCATCCGCCATATTCTCTCTGCCATCGCTAGGAATACTAAACCATTCACTGCGATCAACTGGGTTCTGGTTAAAACATGAGACACGAATCTTATCCAAGGATGTACCTCAAACATTGATCAACAATTCCATAACTGCATCCATCATGGACATTTTTAATATTTTCTATAAATTACCCCGCTTCAGTTTTTCATTCCGATAATAACCATAATATATGCTGGGTTCGGCCACTGTCATTCAGTAATGTAATTATTTTCTCTTGGAACTCAGAGAAAAGCAGGTATACACCAGAGCCAAATTTAGGAAGTAATTCACCCATTATGCTTTGCGAGAGTGGGTCTGATACATCAAAAAACAATTGCCTTTCCAAGGTCTCAATTTCGTGGTTTCGTATATTCTGTTTGCAGCACAAGAGGTGGATCTATAGAAAAGGTAGATTGCGTAACATGGCGTCAGGCCTCATTTGCATAACTGGAAGATTTTGCAGTTGCAGACACGCACTGCTCTCCATCTCCTCTACAAACATAAGGAACAATTCAATATCTCCCTGGTGTGGATTGCATGGCGAGAATCCATATCCTGATCCTTCATGGATATTTAAACTGTAAGGACATATCACTGTATCTCTTACTTGCTGACATCGCACCAGGGTTGTGGATGGGGTCCTAGTTATCCAGGACACTCGCAGAGATGTTCAAAGCTACATTACAAGCGTTGCCTCAAATACCTAACACTATTTACGGCCTTTGTAGCACATGTCTAATGCTTTTTGCGGTAATCAGGAGATACGGCTGATGGTTTGCAGCTGGAAGAGTGAATTTCAACATTATTCCTAACACTGTATCGTTAACAGTACTTTTACATCTGTGATAAACTATATGTGAATTAATCAACCTTCTTATTCTACATATATTCAAATAAGGTGAAATTTAGTTCTTTGTCAATTGAGTTAAGTGGTCACTGTTAGTCCAATTAGTTACCGATAGATCTTCTAATTTCAACAAATCATGGTTGGTCTGTACTTTCCTGTGAATCACACACAGATCTTTCTGTTCTGTTTCTGTGCTAGAATTTAGTTCTTCTTTGGCATGCTAACTAGAGTCAAAGAAATGTTATTAAATTGACAGTGATTATTAGATCCGCATATAGCTGATCTTTTGTGACATTATTGATTTGCTGTAAGAAACCTTTGATTTGTTCCTGAGCGTTCCTTAACTCGCCATTCAATGATCTTAAACGGTATCTATTTGCACCGTTCCGACCATACTGGCTTCCATAATTATATCAATGCTCAAACTCCTTTTCTTCATCATTTCTTCTGAGCTGCAGGCTTTAAGGACTGTGCGAGGTAGAGGGCGCCACTTCTCCCACTTCTTTCTCAAGGGTTTCATTTTCCTTTTACATTCCCAGAGATCAACATTTGACCCCACCCCGGCCGCCAAAAAAATGTCCACTTGTTGTTACATGGTACACACTGTCCCTTTACCACCATTTCCACCTTGCTACAGTAGAATTCAGAATAACAGAGAATTAGAGGAGCTTGACTGTATGGATTCTGAGAGGCTGTTGCCTCACGTGGGGGATTCTAGAAAAAGGTGGCAGTTTCAAATGAAGTGGTCTCCCAATTAGGACAAAGATGATGTAAATTTATTTCCTGAATGCTTGATAGCCTATGCATTTCAGTTTCCCAAAGAGTTGTGGAGGCTGGGTTATTAAATATATTCAATTCACATTCAGGCAGATTTTGATCGTCAAGGGTCTCAAGAATTACGTTGGACAAGCAAAGAAGTGGACTTACGATTACAACCAGAACTGTCGTGGTCTTATTCACGCCATAATAGACTCGATGGAATGACTGGCCCATCTCTGCTCATATTTCTTGTGAATGAGTTATTGCACTTGCTTTCGCTGGCTCATTGAATGATACAATATTCGGCAATCTGCCTCCCTTCATTTTTCTACCTTATCAAATCTAATCCACTGCTGCATCATATTTCCCCTTGATCCAAAAAGTTTTTACTTTTAAAAGGACATGTAAAATGCAGTTCCTTCACATAGAATTCAGGTTTGGCCTTGTTCATCCAGGTAGGTGATCGTTCATGGCAGCAAACCTAGTTCAGAGACCACACTTTTACACCACACGACTCCAAAGAGGATGGAGAGCACAGTCTTCTTCATTTATTTTTCTACCTGTTCAATAAAATGTCAATTTCGCTCGACTACAATATCCAGGATAAGTATTTCCCAATTGAATCATTACCCCTGGCATTTATAAAACCTCAACTTACATTTCAGAACTCTGAATGCTATTGTCCTCTAGGTTCCGCATCTCATTGCTGGCATCTATTTCCCAATTTTTGAGGGAGTGGGGATAATATCAATGATCTGTGTGACTGTCTCTGTTGCATAATTACCATTGGAATATCCTGTTCTTCCAAGGTACACCATTTCCTCATACCCACAACAATCCCGTCTAGAACACACTGGCAGAAAGGATGGTCCAGGCAGAAAGCCTCCTAACATTTGCAGAACAAAAAAAAAGCAATGTTTTGTCGTTCACTTGAATTGCTGTTAAATGAGGACCACGAACAGAAAATTGAGATTAGGCTGGACAACGTTATCATTCAACAGAAACACTATGGGCCATATGTCACTCATCTGTGAATTCAAGTTTCTAACTCTCTATGTCTGTTGTAACGTTCCACTGACTGAACTGGACCTATCAGATTCAGCGTCACTGGGGAGTGTGTCAGTATTTAGAAAGAACACCTGGGGAATGTGTTCATATTTATAACTAAGTGATGTTCATGTGCCAGTCATTATAATGAAACCCTGTGGAGGATTACAACAGTACTAATGAATCCCTGGGGCATTGCAGGTGCGGGGTGGGTTGGGGGGGAAAGCGGGCGGTGAGTGTTGGGCGGTGTGGAAGGGAGTTGGTGGCGGGGTGGTGATGTCAGTATAGATTATGCGTCCATGGGGAGTGTTTCAGTGTTTATGCTGGATCCCTGCCTTGTGGGTCAGAATCTTTACTGAATCCCTGGCTAGTGTTTTAATATTTACAGTGACCAATACATCGTGTTTCGGTATTTATATAATGAATCAATGGCGAGTGTGTTAGATTTTATTAATGGATCCCTGGCAAGCTTGTCAGTATTTAACATGAATCGCGGGGAGTGTGTAATTGATTTTAATTTTTTCCTGAAGAGTGTGTCAGTATTAATAATGAGTAACTGAGAAGTCCATCAGGTTATACAATGAATGTGTTTGGACATAACCTGTATTTATAATGAATCCTAGGTTAGTGTGTCAGCATTTATATTGACTCCACGAATAATGTGTCAGTATTGGTAATTAATCCCTGGGGAATGTGCCAGTAATTATAATGAATCCCTGGGGTGACTGACATAATTATAATGACTCAGTGTTTAGTGTGTCAGTATTTATAATTGAACATTGGGATTTGATTCAGTATTCATAATGCATCTCTGGGGATTGTGGCATTGTTTACAATTCATCCTTGCCGAATGTGCTCGTATTGATAACGAATAACTGGATATTGTGTCAGTGTTTATAGTTAATCCCTGGGGACTTTGTCAGTGTTGTTAAAGAATCGCTGGGAATTGTGTCTGTATTCATAATTAATAAATGGAGAAGGTGTCACTATTGATAGTTATTCCCCGGGGAGTGTGTCAGTAACTCTAACGAATTTATGGGGAGGTTCTCAGTATTTAACATGAAACCCTGAGGAGAATTTGTTATGAAAACCTGGGGATTGTGTAAGTATCCAGATTGAATCACTGCAGAGTTTTTCAGCATCCACACGGAATTCCACCGGAACTCGTTAGTATTGATAATGAATCTGTGGGGAGTGTGTCAGTATTTAGTATGGATCCTTGGAGAGTGTGTCAGCATTTATAAAGGATCCAAGGTTTGGATGGAGGCGTGACAGTATTTAAAATTAATTCGTAGACAGTGTGTCAGTATTGTTAATGAATCTGTGAAGAGTATTTTATTATTCATAACATAGCTTTGGGGAGTGTGTTAGAATTTATAATAAACCACTGGGGAGTGTGTCAGTATTCAGACTGAATCATTGCAGAGTTTATCAGCATTCACACGGAATTCCCCGGAGCCCGTCCGTATTTATAATGAATCTGTGGGGAGTGTGTCAGTATTTATTATGGACCCCAGGGGAATGTGTCAGTATTGATATTGAAGCCATGGGGAGTGCGTCAGTATTTATAATGGATCCTTGTGGAATGTGACAGGATTTGTAATGGATCCCTGGGGAGTGTGTCAGGATTTGCAGTGAATCCACAGGGAGATTGCTATTTAGTCTTTACATCGGATCCCCGCAAAGTTTGTAAATATTGATAGTGAAACCAAGGTAACCGTGACAGTATTTGGAATGAATTCCTGTGGAGTGTGTCAGTATTCATCAGGATTCTCTGGGAAGTCTATCAGTGTTTATAATGAATCCAGTGATGTTTGTTAGTATTTCTGTTCAATCCCTGGCTATTGTTACTCTATTTATCACGAATTCCTGAGTAGTGTGTCAGTGTTTATACTGAATCCCTTGGGACTGCGTGAGTGATTGTAAAAAATACCAGAGGTGATTATCATTATAAAGAACCCACAGGGTCGTGTGCCAGTGTTTATAATAAAGACGAGGGAGTGTAGAGGGACGTGGGTATTAGCAGAGATACCTCGGAGGGTGTGTCAGTGTTTCAAAAGCATTCCTGTGGGCAGGGGGTGTGTTGGTGAAAGTGCTTAAAATGAATCCCTCTGGAAAGTGTCACTATATTTAATGAATCCCTGGGGAGTGTGTCAATATTTATAATGAACCCCTGGAGAGTATGTTAATATTTATCATGAATCCCTGGGGAGTGTGACATTTTTTAAAAGTATCCCCGGGGAGTGTCTGATTATTTATAATGAAGCCTTCGCGTGCGTGTCAGCAAATATCATGAATCCCTGGGCTGTTTGTCAATATTTATAATGAACCCATGGGGGCTGCGTCATTATATCTAATGAATTCCTGAGGAATGTGCCAGTGTTTATAAAGAACCTCTGGAGAATGTGTCGTTATTTATCATTGATCCCTGGGGAGTATGCCAGGGTGCATAATGAATCTCTGGGGAATTTGTCGCTATTTATCATAAATCCCTGGGGAGTATGCCAGTATGCATAATGAATCTCTGGGGAATGTGTCGCTATTTATCATTAATCCCTGGGGAGTTTGGCAGTGTGCATAATGAATCTCTGGGTAATGTGTCGCTATTTATCATTAATCCCTGCCTACGTCAGTATTTGCACGATGCCGACACGAGTTTTGCCAGTACTTAGACGGGGCCACTGGAATTTATGTCACTGTTTACAGAGCATTTGTGATTTTGTGTGGCATTATAAACAGAATTTTACTTGGGAATATATCAGTATTAAGAGAGGGCCTTGTGTCAGAAACTATGGGGAACCCCCGGGGAATGTATGGGTGATTGCAATTACTTATTGGGGAGTGTGTCAGTATTTGCAATTAATCTCTGGGGACTTGGCCACATTTGAAATGAATCCCTGAGCTGTGAGTAAGTATTTGTGACGAATACCTGGGGCGGTAGTCACTATCTGGCAGGTGTTCTTCTGGACGTTGTCAGCATTCAAAGTGCTTCCCATGCAGTGTGGAACTACCCATTTAGCCGGCAAGCATTTTACAGGGGAACCACGTGGACTGCATCACTATTTACAGTGGACAGAATTTTCCACCACACTTGTCATCAGTTGTCATGGTGGCAGGGGCTCGTCAAACTAGCAACAATGCGAAAACTTGGTTTTATGGTGAAATCAATTTGCGATCGTCCACTCTACCCGTCAATGGCTTTCCCTGGGTCCAATATCAGGAACCTAATTTCAATTTATGAGCATCTCATCATCTTTCCTGCTCACCGGATTCTTCCAGACACATTGGGTTTGTCACCCACGTCAGCAGGAACAATGCCGGCCCCCAATATGTATTGACAGGTGTGATGTACAGAAGTCGGGACTTACTGTTAAAAGTCTGAACTGAGCATGAGGGCCTTGCTCATAACACGGACACCTGAGGAGAAGAAAATGCTCCAGCTCTACAGATACTGGACCCTGGAGGAGCACTTGCATTGTAGCAGGGAATGATTCTGATGGACATGGCTCTGCCACGCAGCAACACAGGGAATGTGGGAGGTGTTCATTGATGTCTGCCTGCTGCTTTTGGATAGCAAATACCTGGAAAGGGGCTGCTTTGGATGATCGCCACGGGGTGTTTGGGGAAAGAGAGGAAGGTACAGCAGTGAGTTGGAAATGTAGGGATAATGGGCGAGTGGGTGGTGGGATGGAAGGTCTAGGTTTGTCTGGGAGAGGGAAGTGTTCAGGAGAGGAATGGTTGGGATAGTGGGAACAAAGGTATCAGGGGTTGAGGTTGGGAGTGGGCAATCCATGTTGTCGGGGGGCGGGCGAGGTGCAGGCTATGAGGCAGGGAGGAAGTACATGGTGAGGGGAGTTTATTGGGGAAACGGTGGCAACTGACCAAGTAGGTACAAGGGGGAAGGAATGTGTAAGCGAAATAGTTCACAGGGGGGAAGAATGTCTGATTGGAGAACGAATCTCGGTGGGAGGGCTTCGTAGGTGGGTAGGAATTCGTGGGGTGAATGCAGTTCACAGGGGCGAAGTAGCCCGGGGGAGGAATGAGTCACGGGGGGAGGAGGGAGTATGGGTGGAGTAGGGAGTAAGGTTCAAAAGGAAGTAAGAGAGGGATATGGGGTGATTTCCAGGTGAACTTACAAGGTAGCTGCCTGTGGAATCAAAGACACCCTCCTCTGGAGAGAATAGAGTGTGGGTGAGCATGGCAAAAGGAATTGTGAGTATTGGTGGGGGGGTTGGGGGGTGGGGGGAGGAGGTGGAGGTGGGGAGTGGGGTGGGGGGGCAGAGTGAGCCAGAAAGTTTGGAGACTGAGGATGAGATGGTAGAGGTAAAGTGATAGCGAGAGTGGATGGTTACGGACTCAGAGTCAGACAAAGACCCTGGAGGTGGAAATAAAGCGATTGGGGAGATCAATGTGGATCGGGGTGGGATTGTCGGGGATGTAAGGAAAGTGCATGTTAGCCAAGGGATCCCGGAAAACAATTGTTTCTGTTTGGTAGGCGATGCTGTTGATTTGCAGGGTAAAGCCAAGGACCTCAACAGTGATGGTGGAAAGGACATGGGTGTCTGGGGCAGGAATAACAACAAGGGAGCTGAAAGTAAGCCTTAGTCAGTCTATCGTTTTGAAATCAAATGTTTTAGGAACCTCTTGCTGGGCGGGGACACGTGCTGCACGGGAGTACGATCAGTGGGTGGACAGAGATACAGTTCAGCTCAGATGGAAAACTGAAAGCGTACCTGAACACGCAGCATTGAACATTCTCGGGACATTGAGATGAGTGTGATAGAGGAAGGTTCTATTTGCGGGGGAGAAAGCTTGCACCAGGCTTCGAAATCCACTGCCAAACGCACACACTTCTACCTCGAGTATCACCTGTGGTCTGGCTCTGTCCAGCTGAAATGCCAGTGGTTGGGGGAGGGGGTGTGTGGG
The DNA here is from genome assembly GCF_964194155.1 of Cetorhinus maximus. Classification (NCBI taxonomy): domain Eukaryota; kingdom Metazoa; phylum Chordata; class Chondrichthyes; order Lamniformes; family Cetorhinidae; genus Cetorhinus; species Cetorhinus maximus. The sequence continues at coordinate 98,631 of NW_027596499.1, forward strand.
CTGTGTTGGTGACGAGCGGGTGGTGCAATGTGCATGAGGAAGACTCGAGAAGCCTGGAAATGCAGCTGATAAAGTCTAGTGCAAATTACTCAGTGAAAGTGAATGTGTTTTTAGGTTAGAATGAGTCAAAATGCGTCCAGCCATGCAACCACTTGTGATGAAAAGTTCTCAGTTTTTCTAGGCCTACCTCTTCTTCCAGGTGCTGCCCTGACATCCGCAGCAGTGGTCGAGGCAGCCAGTGTAAAGTTTGGCTCTGTTGCCTCTAGTGGATTCAGTGTGCATTACGCGTCCTCTAGAAAGGCAAGGTTATTAGGGCAAAGGCTTGCTTTGGTCAGCTCTGGCTCAGTTCATAGCACCCTCGCCTTTGAATCAGAGGGTTGTGGATTCATGTCCCACTCCTGGAAACCAAGAACTGTGATTGTACTCGAAAGAGTTATAATCTGTGACTGTTGATAACTCGAAAGAGTTTTCACAGCAGTGATATAAAATGGGCATTACCTTTTCTTGAGGTGTCAGCTGTGGCTCAGTTCATAGCACCCTCGCCTTTGAATCAGAGGGTTGTGGGTTCCTGTCCCGCTCCCGGTAAACCAAGAACTGTGATTGTACTCGAAAAGAGTTGCAATCTGTGACTGTTGATAACTCGAAAGATTATCCTGCAGGGCAGCTGCTCCCTCTGCGCTGATTGGGAACAAAGCAGAGGAGGTTCACAGGCAAAGGAGACTCGAAGGGACAGGGCCACTTCTGAGATTCCTGAGTGGCTGATGCTACTGTGTTCGCCTTGCTGCTCCTCCTCTTTTCAGAAGCCGAGGATCTCAAATTGACTCCTTTAGGGTTATTAGAAACTGCGAGCACTTCGAAGAGCCCTGGTTCCTTCTCGTGCCACCACTGCAGGGTCTCACTCATGGCAACACCGATGGAGCACAGGTCTGCACAGATCTCTGCGTTCCGCTGGACCAGGGTCTCCATGTTTCCTCCCTCCCTCCCATGGTCAGTATCAGACACACACACGTGGGCACCATTTCATCAGAGAGATTGTGGACGCACTCTTGTGACTTGTGTTCCAGTCCGGTGAGGGCTTTGAACAGCTCTGTGCGATGTTCCCCAGCCTTCTGCTGGACTGCCACGATGAGTTGGAAGGCAAAATCCAGAGGGTCATACTCTGACTCTGAGCTCCCAAATGTCTCTTCCCAGCCATCCTGCAAGTGCCGTGAGCTCGGCTTAACGATTCTCCTCCTGCTGCGGACATGTGTCCGTGTGGTGGCAACTAGAAAGTGATCCGAGCCTGCTTAAACCTAGATCTCACCGAGACCTGTGACTCTGCACTGATGGAGGGTGTGAGTACACGCAGTGATGGATCTTCCAGGCTGCTTATTTCCAGCTCTTCAATGGAGGAGTTATCCTCTTCGCTGGAGGTGAAGAAATGGATGGAGCTGAGCCACCAGCTAGCTGAAAGATTAATTTGCTTGGCAGAGATCCCAGGGAAGCATAATAGAGATAATTAGCGCATCTGACGGGAGTCAAAACCAGGAGATAATGCACTCATATTTCTGCTGGGATTTGGATGGTCTGGTGCAGGATCGTCAAGTGGTGCCCATAGCCAACGTCACCATTACTGCAGGCACGGCCCAGGATCTCAGCAGTTAGTTTGATGACAGGCTGCTCAAGGTGTGAGAGGTGTCTAACTTTTGCCAGTCCACCATAGGCCCTGGGACCTCACCTTGCAGTTATTACCCCGCTTCTCCTGCATGAAACAGATCCAGAGAGTGTGAGCAGGACGCATGGCAATGCATCGAATGTTTGTGTTGTGAGCAGAGTCATCGGCTGGATGAGCTCCAGAGGATGCGAGCCAGAGGAGGATGTGAGGTCGTGTGTACAAAAGTACAGCACAGCAACAGGCCCTTCGGCTCTCCAAGCCTGCGCCGATCAAATTGCACGTCAACTAAACCGTTTTGCACTTCTGTGGTTCGTATCCCGCTATTCCCATCCTATTCATGTACTTGTCAAGCTGCCTCTTAAACACCACTATCGTACCTGCTTCCACCACCTCCTCTGGTATCGAATCCCAGACTCACAACCCACTGCGTAAAAAACCTGCCCCGCACATCTCCTCTATAATTTTCTCCTCTCACCTTAAATCTATGTCCCCTAGTAATTGACTCTTCCACCCTGGGGAAAAGCTTCTAACTATCTAAGAGATAGAGAGAGAGAAATACAGAGAAATTGAAAGAGACAATGAGAGAGGTAAGGAAAGGGAAGGTGAGAACGAGAGGCAAACAGACAGGCAGAGGCAGAGGAGAAAAGGCAGAGAGGGAGAGAGACCGTGATATAGACAAAGGGTATTTTAGCAAGTGAGAAAGAGAGCTAAATCGAGCGGGGAAGAGGGAAATAGAGCAAAGATGCAATGAGAGATAGAGTGCGAAAGAGAGTGAGAGAGTGAGGCTCAGAGAGAGAAGGATACACAGAGGGAGAGAGAGAGACATAAAGAGAGAAAGAGGAAGAGACTATAAGAGCCATAGAGCGAAATCGGAATAATGAGAGCTAGAGACACAGTGAGAGAGAGACATAGAGAGAGAGAGAGAGAGAGAGAGAGAGAGAGAGAGAGAGAGAGAGAGAGAGAGAGAGACAGATAGACAGACAAACGGATAGTGTGCTAGATGGGGAGAGTGACACAGAGAGAATTAGAGAGGCAGAGAGTGAGGGCAATCGAAAGGGATAAATAGAGAGGGTTGCTGGGCGAGAAGGAGAAAGTGAGGCAGAGAGAGAAATAGAGAGAGACAGGCAGAGAGAATGAGTGATTGAAAGAGTGAGAAGTTGAGAGGCAGAGTGTGTGGCAGGGCGAGAGAGAAAGGGAGAGAGAGAGAGAGACAATGAGGAAGAGGAAGATAATGAAGTCAGAGGGGCTTAAATGCACCGATTGAGGGAGGCAGAGGGAGATGGAGAGAGTGAGATTTAGAGACACAGTGAGAGCGACACAGAGAGAGAGGAAGAGAGAGGGAGAGAGAGGTAGAGTAAATTTGGAAATGAGAGAGAGGGAGAGAAAAGAGAGAGAGAGACCAAAGAGAGAGATGTAGTTAGACAAACAGCGCGAGAGCAAGACTGAGAGAGACAGAGACAGAGAGCGAATGAAACAGAGAGACAAAGTGAGAGATGGATGCAGAGGGAGAGATAGGATGGGAGGGAGAAAGCGAGAAAGAGAAAGAAAGGGAAACAGAGGGGGAGGGACACACAGACAGGCTGAGGCAGAGAAGAAGTGGCAAAGGGAGAGAAAGGCAGACCTCGAAATAGACAAAGGGAAGTTTAGCAAGTGAGAAAGAGAGAGAGAGAGAGGGAGGGAAAAATAAAAAAGAGACAAGGAAAGAGAGAAACTGATTTGATACGCAGGGTGTGGGAGAGAGAGAGAAAGAGAGGGAGAGAGACAGAATGAGAGAGTAAACCGGGAGAGAAAGAGGCAGCGAGAGCCATAGAGCAACAAGAAAAGATTGAGAGATAGAGTCACAGAGAGAGAGGCATAGAGAGAGAGAGAGACAGGCAGACAGACAAAGAGAGAGAGTGCTTGGGAGGGGGATAGAGATAGAAAGAGATAGAGAGTGAGAGAGAGAGGCAGATATATAAAAATACAGAGTTAAATAGTCAGATAGATCGACCGATAGATAGATAGATTGATTGATAGATATATAGGTAGACAGAGTGACAGAGAGACACATGTACAGATAGATTAGATAGATAGATAAATAAACAGATAGGTAGACAGGCAAATGGACAAACAGGTATGTAGATAGATGGATAGATAGATAGACATACAGCAAGGCAGATAGAGGGAGAGGGACTGCAAAGGAAAGCAAGAGATGGGAAAGGCACACAGGGATACGCACACAGATTGAATGAGACAGAAAAACGTTAGAGATAGAGATAAAGACCCACGGACGCACGCAAACATGCACACACACAGGTTCTCACATACACGGACATGCTCATACTCACACACACTCTCGGAGAGAGAGAGAGAGAGAGAGAGAGATGGAGAGAAAGAGACAATGGGAATTTTAGAGTGTGGGAGGCAGAGGATAGAAAGAGATAATCGTGAACACAGAAACACGTAGGCAATCAAGCAGAAAAAGATAGAGAGTGCTGAGAGAGAGGGAGGACGATCGACAGGGAGAAAAGGAGAGAGTTGATGGGAGAGGGAGAGATGGTGAGGCAGAGAGGGAGAGAGAGAGAGGGAGAGGGAGAGAGTGAGAGGGAGACAGAGACAGGCAGAGAGAATGAGAGTGTGGAAAAGAGAGAAGGAGGGATACAGATTGTATGACAAAGGGGGAGAGAGGGAGTGAGAGAGAGAGAGGGAGAGAGGGAGAGAGAGAGAATAGAGAGAGAGAGGTGGAAGCGCACTGAGAAAGGGAGAGAGAGGGAGAAGGAGAAATTGAGAGCTAGAGTCACAGCAAGAGAGAGAGCGAGAGTTTGAAAAATACAGAGGGGGAGAGAAAACAGAGAGAGAGACAAAGAGAGAGACAGAGTTAGGCGCACAATTTGAAAGGGAGAGTGAGAGAAAAGAGAAACAGAGGCAACGTGAGAGATGGACGCAGAGAGTTGGATAGAGAGAGAGAAACAGATAGAGAGAAAGTGTGAGAGAAAATGAGAGAGAGAAAGAAAGGGAAGTCGAGATCGAGAGGCAAACAGACAGGCAGAGGCAGAAAGAAGAGTCAGAGAGAGAGAGAGAGACAATGGAATAGACAAAGGGAAATTTAGTAAACGAGAAAGAGATATTAAACGGGAGTCAAATACGGAAAGAGAGCAAAGATAGAAAGGAAGATAGACAGAGAAAGAGGGCAAGAGAGTGAGGCTTAGAAAGGAAGATGGATACACTGAGGGTGTAATGGAGAGAAAGAGAGGGAGAGAGAGAAATAATGTGAGGAAAGAGGAAGAGACAGCGTGAGCTGTAGAGGAGCGACAAGGAAATAATGAGAGCTAGAGACACAGAGAGACAGGCACAGAGAGAGAGGAACAGAGAGAGACAGACAGACAGAGAAAGGGTTCGTGAGTGGGAGAGAGAAAGAGAAAGATAGAGTGGCAGAGAGAGTTTGTGTGTGTATGTGGGGGGGGGGGGGCGTGGGGGGCGCGGAGGGTGGGGGGGGTTGGAGGAGAGAGAGAGAGAGAGAGAGGGGGAGAGAAATAGGGTGATCGAAAGGGAGAAAAAGACAGGGTTGCTGGGCAAGAAACAGTTTCTTAGGCTGAGCGAGAAATAGAGCGAGAAGGGCAGAGAGAATGAGAGATTGAAAGAAAAAGAGGAGAGACAGCGTGTGTGACATAGGGCGAGAGGGAAAGAGAGAGAGAGAGAGAGGGAGGGATAGAGAGATTGGGAGAAAGAGAGGCAGAAAGACCGAGTGAGGGAGGCAGAGGGAGAAGGAATTAGTGAGATTTAGTGACACAGCAAGAGACAGAGAGAGAGAGTAAGAAATATGAAGAAAGGGAGGGAGAGAGAGAAAAAAAGAGAGAGACAGAGTTAGGCACAAAGTGTGAAAGCGAGACAGAGAGAGAGTGGCAAAGAGAGAATACGGCAGAGAGACAGTGTTAGAGGTTGACACAGAGAGAGAGAGAGAGAGATAGGATGTGTCAGAGTAAATGAGAGAGAGAGAAAGAAAGGGCAAGAGAGAACGAGAGGTATACAGACAGGCATAGGCAGAGAGAGAGAAAGAGACAGAAAGAGAGAGACCATGAAAAAGACAAAGGGGTTTTTAGCAAGCGAGAAAGAGAGAGAAAGCAAGAGTAGAAGAGGGAAAGAAAACAGAGAGACAAAGAGAGAGAGAGATTGAGGCGGAGGGAGGGAAAGTGAGTCAGAAGAAGACAGAGATAGACATGCAGAGGGAGAGATAGACAGAGAGAGAGGGGAAGAAATACATTGAGAGAAGAAAGATGAAAGGAAAGAGACAGCAAGAACCAAAGAACGACAAGGAAAGAGTGTGAGGTAGAGACACAGAGAAAGATGCACAGAGAAAGAGGGAGAGAGAGAGAGAGATAAAACAGACAAACAGAGCAAGTGCGTGCGGGTCGCGGGGTGGGGGGGGAGTGGGGGGGCGGTGTAGGGGACAGAGAGAAATAGAGAGGGAGAGACAGAGAGAGATACAAAAAGACAGAGATAAATAGAACGATAGATGGGCACAAAGATAGATATGTAGATAGATAGATCGATACATAGCTAGATAGATAGATAAATAGGCAGATTGACAGACATAAATGCAGAAAGGCAGATAGAGGGAGAGGGAAGGCAAAGCAAAGCAAGAGAGGTCGAGAGAAACATAGAGATACTCACACAGATTGAAAGAGACAGAGGAATGTGAGAGTGAATGATAGAGACGCTCCAACACACACACACACACACACACACGGACACACACAGAGGCTCAAAGGCAAAAGAGAGAGAGAGAGAGATGGAGAGAAAGAGAGAAAGGAAATTTTGGAGTGTGAGAGGCAGAGGACAGAAAAATTGAAGCACGTACACATAGATACGTGGTCACAAACACAGAAAAAGAGAGGGAACTGAAAGTGGGAGGGCGATCGAAAGGGAGAAATAGAGAGAGTTGCTGGAAGCGAAACAGAGATTGAGGGAGAGAGAAAGAGAGAGAGCGAGAGAGAAAAAAATATGGCCAGAGAGAATGACAGTGAAAGAGGGAAAAGGAGGGAGGCAGAGTGCATGACATATGGCGAGAGCTAAAGAGAAAGAGAGAGAGATGACACAAAGATTGGCCTTGTGGTTAACAGTGAGGTTGAGTATCCTGGGCTCCGGGAAGATATAGACGGGATGGTCAAATGGCCAGATAAGTGACAGATGGAATTTCAACCTGAAAAGTGTAAGGTTATACACTTTCGAAGGAGTAAGTTGACAAGGAAGCATTCAATGAACTGCATGACACTAGGACGTTCTCAGGAACAAAGGGACCTTGGTGTGTGTGTCCTTCGATATCTGAAGACGGAGGGGCATGTTAGTGGGGTGTTGAAAAAGGCAAATGGGATTTTTCCCTTTATCAATTGTGGCATAGATTACAAAACTAGGGTGGTCATGTTGGAGTTGCATAGAACCTTTGTCAGGCCACAGCTGCAGGATTCTGTGCAGTTCTGGTCGCCAATTATAAGAAGCATGTGATTGCACTGGAGGGGGTGCAGAGGACATTCACCAGGATGTTGTCTGGGATGAAACATTTAAGTTATGAAGAGAGGTTGGATAGGCTTGGGTTGTTTTCGTTTGAGCAGAGAAGACTGAGGGCCGAATTGATCGAGGTGTACAGGATTATGAGGGGCATCGACAGGGTGGATAGGGAGTAGGTGTTCCTCTTAGTTGAAGGGTCAGTCACAAAGGGGCATGGGTTCAAGGTGAGGGTCAGGAGCTTTTGGGGGGATGTGAGAAAAAAAAAATCCCCAGAGGGTGGTGACGGTCTGGAATGCACTGCCTGGGAGGGTGGCATAGGAGGGTTGATTCACACCCTTTAAAAAGTGCCTGGATGAACACTTGGCACGTCATAACATTCAATGCTATAGGCCAAGTGCTGCTAAATGGGATTAGGTTAGTAGGTCAGGTGTTCCTCACGTGTCGGTGCAGGCTCGATGGGTCAAAGGGCCTCATCTGCACTGTGATTCTATGTTTCTGTGATTCTGAGAGAGTGAGTGAGAGAGAGAGATAATAGAGAGAGAGAGAGGAGGAAGCGCTCTGAGAGAGGGTGACAGAGGGAGAAGGAGAGAGTGAGAGTTGGAGACACAGCAAGACACGTCGAGAAATGGAGAGAGAGAGAGAGAGGCATAGAAAGAGACAGAGTTAGGCACACATTTTTAGAGAGATACTGAGAGAGAATGAGACAGAGAGACAACCTGAGGTATAGACAGAGAGAGAGAGTTGTAGGGAGAGAGATGGGGAGAAAGTGAAAGAGAGAAGGAAAGGTAAGGGGAGAGGAAGAGACAAAGAGTCAGGAAGAGGAAGAGAGAGAGACACTGAAATAATCAAAGGAATGCTTCGCAAGCGTGAAATAGAAAAAGCGAGTTTGGAAGAGGGAAAGAGAACAGAGAAACAAAGAGAGAGATAGACTGAGAATGAGTGCGAGAGAGTGAGGCAGAGAGAGAGAGAGAGAGAGATGCGCAGAAGGGAGACAGAGAGAAAGAGATGGAGAGAGAGACATAGAGAGAGTAAAGAGGGAGAGTACGAGACAGCGGGAGCCATGGAGCGAGAGAGAAAGAGTGAGAGATAGAGAGACGGTGAGAGAGGCACAGAGAGAGAGCGAGATCGAGAGAGAGAGAGAGAGAGAGAGGCAGGGAGAGAGACAGAGGGAGAAGGCAGTGATATATAAAGACAAAGATAGATAAATAGATAGATTGGATAACAGGTAGGCAGGCAGGCAGAAGTAGAGGCAGACAGACAGATAGACAGATACACAAATAGAGATAGATAGATAAATAAACGGACAGACAGGTAGATAGATAGATAGACAGACTGAATGGCAGTTCGAGGGCAAGGAACTGAGAAGGAGAGCAACATAGGCGGAATGACAAAGAGAGGTAAACACAAAAAAAATGAAAGAGACAGAAACGTGAGAGACAGAGATAAAGACGCACTGACACACGAACACACCCATGGACACACATGCACTCTCAGTGTGTGTGTGAGTGAGAGTGAGAGAGAGAGAGAAATGGAGAGAACTAGACATATGGAATTGTATGTTGTGAGAGGCAGAGGACACAGAGAGAGAGAAACACGTACACACAAAAATGGAGACACCCACACACAAAGAGAGAGAGGGAGGGGGGGCTAAGAGAGAGACGACGATCGAAGGGGAGAACAATATAGAGTTGGTGGGAGAGAAAAAGAGGACGACGCAGGGTGAGAGAAAGACAGAGTGAATGGGAGATTGAAAGATGGAGAAGTTGAGAGGCAGATTTTGTGACATGGAGCGAGAGGTATTGAGAGAGAGAGAGAGAGACTGGGAGACAGGTATAGAGATAGTGAGAGAAAGAGAATAAAGAGACGTAAATGCATCGAGTGGGGAACACAGAGGGAGATGGAGGGAATGAGATTTAGAGACACAGCAAGAGGAATAGAGACAGAGAGAGAGAGGGAGATAGAGAGGGGGAGAGAGAGAGAGAGAGAGGCAGAGAAAAACATTGAAAAAGAGGGGGAGAGAAAAGAGAGAGAGAGAGGCATAGAAAGAGAAGGGTTAGACACAGTGTGTGACAACAAGTCAGAGAAAGAGAGAATGAGACAGAGTGACAACGTGAGAGATAGACTGATAGAAGGAGGGAGAGAGAGAGAGGAGAGGGAGATAGAAGGAGAGAAAGAGACAAAGGGATGTTTCAGGCGTGACAGACAGAGAAACACACACACACACGGAGACACTGACACAGAATGAGAGAGAGGGCTGAGAGAGGCAGGGCTGTCGAAAGGGAGAGAACGAGAGAGTTGATGGGAGAGAAATAGAGGGTGAGGCAGAGAGAGAGAAAGAGGGAGAGAGGCAGAGCAATTAAAAGAGTAAGAGGAGGAGAGATACAGAGTGTGTTACAAAGGGCGGGAGGGAAAGAGAAAGGGAGGGAGTCAGAGGGAGGACGAGAGTGTGAGAGTTAGATAAACAGCGGGAGAGACACAGACATACAGAAAGTCAGAGCTAGAAATTGAAAAAGAGAGAAAGGGAGATAAAAGAGACAGAGAGGCAAAGAGAGAGACAGAATGAGACATGATGTGAGAGAGAGACAGAGAGCAAAAGAGAGAGAGAGAGACAGAGAGAGACAGATAAAGGGAAGTTTAGTAAGCGAGGAAGAGAGAGACGGCGAAAGTGAAAGGGGGAAAGAGAACAGAGACAAAGAGAGAGAGATTGAGAAGGAGGGTGATAATGTGAGGCAGAGCAAGAGGCAGGGATTGACATGCGGAGGGAGAGATAGAGAGAAATAGTGGGATAGAGAGACAGAGAGAGTAAAGAGGAAGGGAAAGAGAGAGCGAGAGTGATACAGTGATAAGGGAAGACTGAAAGATGGAGACACAGCGAGCGTGACACACAGAGAGAGAGCGAGAGAGACAGAAAAAGAGAAAGTTAGGGAGAGATTTGGAGAGAGGCAGAGAGTGATAGAGTGACAGAGACAGAGAGAGACAGAGAGGGAAAGAAACATAAATTCATAGAGAGATAGATAGGTATATGGATAGATAGACAGACAGATAGATAGATAACAGGCAGACAGACAGAGTGAGAACGATGGTCTGAGAAGGAGAGCGAGAGAGGTGGAAACATAGACAGAGATAGAAGCACACAGATTGAAAGAGAGAGAGAAACGCGCGTGAGAGAGATAGATACCCACCAACACACGCACATACATACACACACAGGGACACGCACACAGTCGAACAAAGAGAGCGAGAGAGAAGAGATAAAGGAAGACAGAGGAAGAGAATCACGGAGGGATACCGAGTGAGATGGAGAGAGAAGCAAAGAGGGTCAGAGATAGAAGGAAAGAGGCAGAGAGAGTGAGAGAGGGAAACAGATGCATAGAGGCAGAGAGAGAATGGGACAGAAAGAGAGAGTGGGGAAGTCAGATGGAAGAAACAGAGACAGCGTGAGCAAGAGACATCGAGAGAGAAATAAAGAGGAAGAACGAGGTAATGGGAGCGACAGTGAGCATAAAATACAGAGAGAGATAAATAGTTCAAGAGCGATAGAGGAGGAAAGCGAGAGACACAGCAAAAGGGAGAGAGTGAGATGTGCTCAGAGAAAAAGAGGCAGGTAGCTGGTGGAGGGACAGAGAGGGTGAGAGAGACAAAGATTGCTAGTGAGATAGATTCGCTTTTGATTGTGATGTGGAATCAATTTTTGGGAGATATTGCATATTTACAGATATTTTATTCATTGAATTTAGTAATAAATTGTCACCCTTAACCCATTGCGATCGTACAACTGAATGTCCACAGTTAGAGAGGACAGTTACACCACAGGGTGTAATAGGACAGCGTGGAGAGAGGCACTCTAACACATGGAATTTAATCAATATATGGTAACAGTCAAGTGACGGATATCACTGAAACAATAGGAGATCTAGATGAGGGACTGATGGTGACTGAGTGGACAACATATTATCCAGGTGAATACAGCTCTTGTTTTTTTTATTAGTTAATTAATTTGATAAGTAAAGTCCAGTTCTTGGATCCTGGATCTTCCATTTAAAAATAAACATTTTGTATCACTAAACTCAATGACGTAAACTATTTGTTCATATATTTAAAAAATAATTAGAACAATGTTGCAACTTCAACGTCCCTGGGGTGATCCCACAGGGTATAAATTAAAGGCTTTGGGAAAGTCTCACCTCAGCGTTTAAGGCAGAGAGATTACCAGCAGCACAAAGCGGCACGTCACTTCGCACTGAAACGATGGAACCAATTGATGAGGCTGAGAAAATATTCTACACAATCCTTGCTGTTATAGGTGTTCCTGGTGAGTGACCATAACTACTGAAGTTGTGTAAATCTGTTTGTGAGCGGCTATCTCATTTTAAACTGTGACTGAAAATATTACATGCTGTTCTGGAGCTCACTGTCATAGACACACTGAATCAGTCATATAATTTGCTGAATTAATATGTATTGAATGTCTCTGCGGCTTTATTGAATTTTGTCAAATTAAAATAAACCTCTGCTTGTAACTCACAGGCTCTCTGATGAATTATTTCCTAATATTCAGTGTAAAATTATTTTGTAATGTTAAATAAGACCTTAGTGAAAGCAAATTCTCTGAAGGAAGATTTAGTGGGAGTCAGAGGAAAATCACCCTGAGTGTGGGTCATTAATCGGAGTGGAGCACCTGGCCCCAGTCAACCCTCAACCGTGTCCGGCCCATATCCCGCGCATCCTCCCTCACGCCTTCTCCTCCTTCCCAGAAACATGATAGGGTCCCCCTTGTCCTCACTTATCACCCCACCAGCCTCCGCATTCAAAGGATCATCCTCCGCCATTTCCGCCAACTCCAGCATGATGCCACCACCAAACACATCTTCCCTTCACCCCCCTTGACGGCATTCCGTAGGGATCGTTCCCTCCGGGACACCCTGGTCCACTCCTCCATCACCCCCTACTCCTCAACCCCCACTTATGGCACCTCCCCATGCCCACGCAGAAGATGCAACACCTGCCCCTTCACTTCCTCTCTCCTCACCGTCCAAGGGCCCAAACACTCCTTTCAAGTGAAGCAGCATTTCACTTGCATTTCCCCTAACTTAGTCTACTGCATTCGTTGCTCCCAATGCGGTCTCCTCTACATTGGAGAGACCAAACGCAAACTGGGCGACCGTTTTGCGGAACACCTGCGGTCTGTCCGCAAGAAAGACCCAAACCTCCCTGTCGCTTGCCATTTTAACACTCCACCCTGTTCTCTTGCCAACATGTCTGTCCTTGGCTTGCTGCATTGTTCCAGTGAAGCCCAACGCAAACTGGAGGAACAGCACCTCATCTTCCGACTAGGCACTTTACAGTCCTCTGGGCTGAATATTGAATTCAACAACTTTAGATCTTAAACTCCCCCTCCCCCCATCCCCACCCCGTTTCTTTCCCCCCCCCCCCACCCGCTTTTTTTTTTTATAATTTATATAGATTCTTCTTTCCCCACCTATTTCCATTATTTTTAAATCTAAAACTAAAACCTTTAGTCTTTCCACCCCACCCCCACTAGAGCTGTACTTTGAATATCCTGTATTCCATTCTTAATTAGCACTTTTCTCAGACAAAGACCACCACCTTCAACACCTCTTTGACCCTTTTGTCTCTGACATCTTTTGATTATCTGCTCACACCACACCCTCAATGTGTCTCTTCCCACACCCACCTTAAACCAATTTATATTTCTCCCTTGTTGAAACTATGCTGCAGTTCTGCCGAAGGGCCATGGAGGCTCGAAACGTTGACTGATTTCTTCTCCGCCGATGCTGCCAGACTTGCTGAGTTTTTCCAGGTAATTCTGTTTTTGTTTTGTCTAGGAATCTCTCCCCGATACACTCTATGATTTCTTGATCGTGGCTGAATCTGCCAATGTGATTTCCCCAAACGACATGAAGATTCAAGTCACCCATGATTAATATACTTCAATTTTTTCATGCCATAACTATCTCCTGACTGATTCTCTTTCCGAAGGTATACATACAGTTAGGTGCCCTGTAGACTACTCCCACCAGTGCCTTCACCCCCTTGTTATTTCTTACCTCTACCCATGTGAATTCTACATCTGCAGATCCAAAATAATCTCGTGCTGTCCCACATATTCTATCTCGTCAAAAAAATCTATCCAACCACCCTTTTATTCCTGCCTGTCTTTCCGAAAATCACATGCCCCTGAATACTGAGTTATCAACTTTGATCTTTTTGTAACCACATCTCCGTAATGGATATAAGATCATTCCCATTAACCTCTATTTGTGCCTTTAATTTATTTGCTTGGTTCTGAATACTGCCGCAATTAAGTAATGAGGCATCAATGTTACTTTTTTGCCATTTCCCCCTTTGACTCAATTAGCTGTTGTGATTTTTATGTTGCTACACTCTGTCCCTTTCTGTCACATTCTGGATATCATTACCTATATAGATGCCCTGCAAAATTCCCACATTGTTTTGCTTCTTAAGCAGACATATCTGCTCTCCAGAAATCCCGCCCACCTATTTATCTTTAAAAACTCTCTCGAGCCCTAGTTATTCAATTCACCACGACGCTGGAATCTGCATTTTTAAAGTGAAGCCCGTCCAACCGGAATAGCTCCTTCCTATCCCAGCACTGGCGCCGGTGCCCCTTGAACTGAAACCCATTTTTCCCACACCAAACTTTGAGCACATATTTAAATTCGTGAATTTACTTATCCTATGGCAGTTTGCCTGTGGTTCAGGTAGTAATCCGAAGATATTTCTCTCAGAGGTTTTGCTTTTTAATTTAGCTGCTAACTGTTCAAATTCTTTCAGCAGAATTTCGTTTCTAGTTCTGTCAATGTCGCTGGCATCAACGTGGATGGTGACAAGTAGATTTCTCCCCTCCACTCCAAGTTCCACTCCAAACCTAAGGAGATGACTTGGCACTGGGCAGGCAACAGAGTCTTCGGAACTCACACACACAGCTGCAGTGAACAATATCCTTCGCCAATTATATTGACCCCTACCACTACTGAATTTCCTAATTCCACCCCCAGCTTGAATAGCTGTCTGTATCACGGTGCTGTGGTCAGCTCGCTCATCCTCCTTGCAGTTCCCACTCTCGTCCACGCATCTTCCAAGAACCTAACCACTGTTGAACAGTTGCAGGGGCCGAGTCTCCTCGAACACGACACCCTTCGTCCCCATACCTACGTCACCTGTGGTCAGACCCTCCTGTCCCTGGTCCCAGAACAAATTTGAATCTCCCACCCCCCACCCCCCTGATGTGAGGGGTGTGACCACCTCCTGGAGCAACATGTCCAGGTATCATTGCCCTCCCTGATGTGGCGCAATGTCTGCAGCTCGGACACCAGCTCCGTAACTCGGATCCAAAGGTTGTCGAGCTGCAAACCTTTGCTACTGATGTGCTCGCTCTGGGTCACCTTGGTGTCCAACAGGCCCACATGCTGCTGCAGCTACACATTATCTGTCCTGCCATTGCTATCGTTTTTTAATTAATTAATTAACGAATTACATTGGCATCCCTGCTCTTTTCCCTTGAAAAATCTCCCCCTAGAAGCACTTGATTGTTATTTTTCTGTTGCACTACCGTACCGAATTTATACTTAAGAAGCTATTTTTAAGAGAAACAAACTCTACAGAACTGAAAACAAACTAAATGCTTTACTTTTAATTGAACGACTACACATAATGTTCCCGCTGTTCTTTCTGTTCTCGCGCTCTTTTCCATCTCCTGCTCTTTCCAGTTATATCGCCTCTCTCCGGACTCTTCAATAATTTCTCTTTAATGGGTGATACAAAACAAGGTGGGAAGGCAAGTGGTGAAGATGACACAAAGTTTCCACAGAGGGGTAGAGATAGGTTAAGTGAGTGGGCAAACACTTAGCAGCTGGATTATAACGTGGGGAAAATGTAAGGTTATGCAAAGTGGCACGAAGAATAGAGGAGCTGAATATTATTTAAACGGGGAAAGACTGCAGGAAGCTGCAGCACAGAGGGATTTGGGATAACGCCTGCATGAATACCCCAAAAAAAAAACATATAATTTCCGCAGGTAATAGGGAAGGCGACAGGATTGTAGGCATTTATTCAAAGGGAATGGAGGGAAAAATTGGGAGTTCTTGCTAAGGCTTTGCACAGCATAAGTTAGGCCATGCCTAGAATACTGTAAACAGTTTTGGCCCCTTATCAAGGGAAGTATATACTGACAATAGAGGCAGCCCAGAGAAGTATCACTAGATTGAGCCCGGGTATGGGGGGATTTTCTTCTGTGGAGAGGTTGAGCAGATTATACCTGTACTCAGTGGAGTCTGGAAGAATGAGATGCTGCTTTTTTGAAACAAATAAGATTCTAACGGAACTTGGCAGGGTAGATGCTGAGAAGTTAATTCCCCTTGAGGAGGGTCGGGGACCAGAGGGCATAAACTCAGAGTTAGGGGTCGCCTATTTAAGACAGATACCAGGAGGAATTTCTTCGCTCAGATCGTAGTGAATCTGTGGATTGTTTACTGCTGATGGCGTTGAAGGCTGGGTCGTTATTTATATTCAAGGCAGATATTTAATCAGTAAGGTAACAAAATGTTATGGGAAAAGGAAGGAAAGTGGAGTTGAAGATTATCATGTCAGCAATTACCTCATTGAATGGCGAACAGATTCCTTGTCCGAATAGCCTACTTCAGCTAATGGGTTGAATGGTCTTTTTATTCATGCTCTCTCCACTCCCCCTCCTCAATAATGCTCTGCCGGCACTCTCTCCATGTGATCTAATGGTCGCTCACTCTTCTCGCCCTGTCTCACTGTTAATGTTCCCGCTGTTCTTTCTGCTCTCTCACTGTGTATGGTCCCGCTGCTTCTCACACTCATTCATGTTAATGACCCTGCTGCTCTTCACTCACTCTCTCACAGTTATGGCACCACTGTTTCTCGCACTCCCCCACTCTCAATGTCTACTCTGCTCCTCTCCTCTCGCACTCATAGAGTTAGGGGGTCACAGGTTATCCGAGTTTTAAGCATAGAAGCAGGCCCTTCGGCCCATCATGCCCCTACCAGGCGTCAAGTACTTATCTATTCTCATTCCATTTTCCAGCTCTTGGCACGTAGCCCTGTGTTTCATGCCGCTTAAAGTGCTCATCTAAATACTTCTAAAATGTTGTGAGTGTTCCTGCCTCTACCACCCCCTCAGGCAGGTGTATTGCAGATTCCAACATCATTCTGGGTGATTTCCCCCACCCTACCGACCTTAATCCTGCTAGCATACTCGCTCCTTCTATCGCAGCTTCTCTCAAACTTTCTCGCTCTTAATGGCCCCGCTGCCTCTCACACTCCATCAATGCTAATGGCCACGCTGCTCCTCTCTCACTCTCTCATAGTTAATGGCCCCGCTGCTGTTCTGTCACTGCTAATGGCCCCGCTTCTCCTCTCTCACTGCTAATGGCCCCGCTGCATCTCACACTCCATCAATGCTAAATGCCACGCTGCTCCTCTCTCACTGCTAATGGCCCTGCTTCTCCTCTCTCACTCTCTCACTGCTAATGGCCCCGCTGCCTCTCACACTCCATCAATGCTAATGGCCACGCTGCTCCTCTCTCACTGCTAATGGCCCCGCTGCTCCTCTCTCACTCTCTCACTGCTGATGGCCCCGCGGCTCCTCTCTCACTCTCTCACTTCTAATGGCCCCGCTTCTCCTCTCTCACTCTCTCACTGCTAATGGCCCCGCTGCTCCTCTCTCGCTGTCTCACTGGCAATGGCCCCGCTTCTCTTTTCTTAGTCTCTCACTGCTAATGGCCCCGCTGCTCCTGTCTCTCTGCCAATGGCCCTGCTTCTCCTGTCTGACTCTCTCACTGGCAATGGCCCCGCTTCTCCTATCTTAGTCTCTTACTGCTAATGGCCCCGCTGCTTCTAACACTCCATCACTGCTAATGGCCCCGCTTCTCCTCTCTCACTGCTAATGGCCCCGCTTCTCCTCTCTCACAATCCATCACTGCTAATGACCCCGCTTCTCCTCTCTCACTCTCTCATTGCTAATGACCCCACTTCTCCTCTCTCACTGCTAATGACCCCACTTCTCCTCTCTCACTGCTAATGACCCCACTTCTCCTCTCTCACTGCTAATGTCCCCGCTTCTCCTCTCTCACTCTCTCACTGCTAATAACCCCGCTTCTCCTCTCTCACTGCTAATGGCCCCGCTTCTCCTCTCTCACACTCCATCACTGCTAATGACTCCGCTTCTCCTCTCTCACTGCTAATGGCCCCGCTTCTCCTCTCTCACACTCCATCACTGCTAATGGCCCTGCTTCTCCTCTCTCACTCTCTCACTGCTAATGATTCCGATTCTCCTCTCTCACTCCTCTCTCACTAACTCTTAATGCTACTCTCGCTGTTAATGACCCTGCTGCATCTCGCAATCTCTCACTGCCAACGGTCCCGCTGCTACGCTTGCAAACATATAATCATGGGTTTAAAGCGTAATAGGGTTAATCAGCACAGAAACAGGCACATGGGCCCATCGTGACTGTGCCGGGCGTCATGTATCTACACTAATCACATTTCCTTGCCCGTGCTGTGCCGTTTCAATTGCTTATCGAAATATTTCTTAAATGCTGTGAGGGTTCCTGCCTCTGTTACCCCCTCAGTCAGTGTGTTACAGATTCCAAACACCTTCTTGATGATTTTATTTTCCCTCAAATCCCCTCTGAACTTATTGCCCTTTGCCGTCATGTTCCTTGGTTACTGACACCTCCGCTAAGGGGAAAATATTTCTTCCTATCTACCATATCTCCGCCCGACATAATTTTCTGAACTTCTATCAGGAGCTCCCTTAGCCTTCTCTGCTCTAAGAGAAAGAACAAGAGGTTATCCAGTCTCTTTTCATAGCTGAAACTCTCCAGCCCAGGCAGCACCCTGGTGAATCTCCTCTGCACCCTCTCCAATGCGATCACATCCCAAATTGTCAGACATTACTGCAAACAGTACGCCAGCTGTGGCCTAAATAGCGTTTTATACAGCTCCAACATAACCCCCTCTTCTTATATTCTATGATGTGGCTAATAAAGGCAAGTGTCCCACTTGCCATCATAACCACCTTATCTTCCTGATTTTCAGCCTTCAGGCGTCTATGGAGTATTGCACCAAGTTCCCTCTGATCATTTCTACTTCCTGGACTCCTACCATCCATTGTGTATTTCCTTGCCGTCTTGGTCCTCCCAAAATTCATCACCTCACACTTCTCAGTATGAAATTCAGTTTGACACTGCTCTGCCTACCTTACCAGCCCACGTATATCGTCCTGCCATCTAAGCCTATCCTCTACACTATTTACGACACCACCAATTTTCGTGTTATCTGCAAAGTTACTGATCAAACCTCCTAAATTCACGCCTTAATCATTGATTTGCACATCAAACGGCATGGGTCCCAGCACCGATCCCGTCGGTACATCACTCGTCACAGGATTCCAAACGCAAACACAACTTTTGACCATCGCCCTCTACCTCCTGCCACTAAGTCAATTTTGAATCAAATTTGGCAAATGGCCCTGGATATCATTGGCTCCTAACTTTTTGACCATTCTCCCATGTGGGACTTTGTCAAAAGCCTTACTGAAGTACATGTTGACTACAACAACTGCACTGCCCCCATCTACACATATATGCACCTCCTCGAAAGATTCAATCAAATTTGTTGAACATGATCTCCCCCGGACAATGTTACGCTGACTATCCCTGAAAAATTATTTATTTTTGAATTGAAGATTAACCCTGTCCCTCAGACTTATTCAAAATAATGTATCTATCTCTGACGTCAAACTCACGGACCTGTAATTGCTTGCCATATCCCTACAACCCTACTTGAATATTCGTTCCACATTCGCTCTCCTCCAGTACACTGGCACCCCTCGAGTGGCCAGAGAAATTGGAAATCAGCATCAGAAACATTGCACCCTCCTCCCTTACCTCATATTACAGCCTGGGATACATCTCATCTGGGCCTGTGAATTTATCCTCTTTCAAGCAAAAACCACGAATACCTCCACCCTTTCAATGCTACTTTGTTCAAATTAAACCCCCACCACCAAGTCGCCATCAGCCCCCTGTCATGCTGAAGATTCTATACCCTGGAACATTGAGTTGCCAGTGCTGCCCTGCCATCAACCATGTCTCTGTGATAGCAACAATATCATATTCCCATGTGTTAATCAGCACCCTCAATTCATCTGCCCTACTTTTAAGACTCCTTTGGTTACAATAGCAGCGAACCAGCCTTGCATTATTCACCTTTGTGTTAACAGGTCTACGTTTGCTCTGCCTTCCAGGCTTACTTAGTTCCTCTTCTATATAAGGCTGTTCATCACCCCCTACTGTACATTCACTCAGTATTATATGCCCATACCGAATTAGTTTAAACCCTGCCCCCACAACCCCACACCAACATCACTAGCAAACCTCCCCAGAAGGATGTTGCCCCTGTGCCAGTTCAGGTGCAAACTCTGCGACGTGTACAGGTGCCAACTTCCCCAGAAACATACCCTGATATAGGAACCTGAAGACCTCTCCCCGCAACATTTTTTCAGCCATACAATCATCTTCTCTATCTTCATATTCCAATGCTCATTGGCACGTGACACAGCGGGCAATCCAGAGGTGGCATCATTTGAGGTCCTGCTTTTTAATCTGCTGCCTCGCTCCCTAAGTTACTTCTGCGTGAGCTCATCCCTCTTTCTACCTAAATCATTTGTACCAATGTGAACCCTGACCTCGCCCTCCAGAGTGCCCTGCAACTGTTCTGTGATATCCTTGGCCCTGGTACCAGGGAGACAACACATCATCCTGGAGGCACGTCTACGGCTGCAGAAGCTCCTGTCTGCATCCCTCAATATTTAGTGTCCTACCACTATTGCTCTTGCACTCTTACCCCTACCCACTTGTGCAGCTGAGAAACGCACAGTGCCTGGAATGTGACTCTGGTTGCACTCTCCAGAGGATCATTCACCCTTACCTTTTTCCAACACAGAAAAACAGGGTTTCCTCAATACCTGCCTGCTGCTTTCCTCATTACATACCTGTGGCTTTCCTCATTACATGCCTGCATCCCTTCTTCTGACTGGTGGTCACCCATACCTGCACTTCCTCAAGCTGCTGAATGACCATCTAAAAATGTTCTTTCCACCTAACTCTCAGTCTCGCGGATGCACCGCGGTGTCTCCAGCTGACGTTAACGCTCTGAAACCCATTGCTCAAGCTGGTGAAGCCAGTGGCATTACCTACACATGTGGTCATTCACATTGCAATGCATGGCGAAGAATCCTCATGCAAACACTATACTGAGTCCCTTTGCCGTACGTTTTGTTTGATTTTTATTACAAAAAACGTTTTCACTAAATTTAAGCCAAGAAAAAAACGATTTAGCTTTTTTCTGGCAAAATAAATTCAACTGCAGTGACTGTTACCTCCTGTAAAGTAGTTTAAAAATGGCGGAAAAAAAATCAACTAACTCACTAACTACAATCCAGCTCTCTCCCTTCTCCTGACATCACTCGTTTCGAATTCCAGCACCGCCCAGTGCCTGTGTGAGGACAGGCTCGCTGACTGGTAAACTCCGCATCGCTCTTTATACAGCCGCTCCGCTCCCTCACAGGTAAACTCCGCTATCGCTCTTTATACAGCCGCTCCGCTCCCTCACAGGTAAACTCCGCTATCGCTCTTTATACAGCCGCTCCGCTCCCTCACAGATAAACTCCGCTATCGCTCTTTATACAGCCGCTCCGCTCCCTCACAGGTAAACTCCGCTATCGCTCTTTATACAGCCGCTCCGCTCCCTCACAGGTGAACTCCGCTATCGCTCTTTATACAGCCACTCCGTTCCCTCAGAGGTAAACTCCGCTATGCACTTTATATAGCCGCTCTGCTCCCTCACAGGTAAACTCCACTATCACTCTTTATACAGCCGCTCCGCTCCTTCACAGGTAAACTCCGCTATCGCTCTTTGTACAGCCGCTCCACTCCCTCGAAGGGGCACTCTGCTATACATTTTATACAGCCGCTCCACTCCCTGACAGGTAAACTCCTGCTCTATATGCACCCGCTTCACTCTCGCTCTTTATATAGCCGCTCCGCTCCCTCACAGGTAAACTCCTGCTCTTTAAGCAACCGCTCAGGTCTCAGTCCTTTTTGTTGTTTCACCTTTATTGTTTGTTTAATTTCCCCCTTACCTTAAATTACTAAATTTAATAATAATCAACAAGTGTTTGTAACTTAGCTGCTAATTTCAATCTAAAAACTAAGCTTAAAGCTGAAATACTCACCAGCCAGTAACCTGCCTGTCCTCCTGTGACCAAACTCTGTTTTAGTACTGAATCCCAGTCCTTGCTGTGAGGGTCAGACACGGAGAATGTTTAATCATTAATTTCCAGGCTCTTCTCCCTTCTCTCTCTTACAGTTAATTTCCTGGGGATTGTGATCCTGTCCCGTGGAAAGTGCGGCCTCTCCACCTGCACCACTCGCTACCTGGTGGCCATGGCAACGGCAGTTCTACTGGTCATTATCACCGACCCCATAATGAACAAGATCAATGTTTATTATTTCCCAAGGTCTTTCCTGTACCTCACTCCTGTGTGTCGTGTCCTCACTGTCCTGGTTACTGCAGCCACGGACTGTTCTGTCTGGTTCACCGTCACGTTCTCCTTTGATCGATTTGTGGCCATTCGTTGCCAGAAGCTGAAAACAGAATATTGCACCGGGAAAACTGCGGCTGTGGTTCTAGCGACAACCGGCATCCTGCTCTGTTTAAAAAATTTCCCCTGGTACTTTTCATTTGAACTTGGAGAGATAATCGACAATGTAGAGTGGGTTTGTATGACAAAGCCAAGCGTTTTTACTGATCCCGGATGGGTTGGATTTAACTGGTTTCAGACGGTTTTAACCCCATTTCTCCCATTCGGATTAATTCTGCTGATAAACGGTTTGACTGTCAAACACATTTTAGTGACCAGTCGAGTCCGGAAGGGACTGAGGGCTCAGAGTATGGGACAGAATCGCCGTGACCCAGAGATGGAGAGCAGTAGGAAGTCAATGATTTTACTCTTCACCATATCCGGCACTTTCATCCTCCTGTGGTCGGTGTACATTATAAAATTCTTCAATAATGATATGAGAGGTTTAATTTACCTCACCGAACCTGAATATATATTACAACAAGTCAGATATATGCTGCAGAGTTTAAGTTGCTGCACAAACACATTTATTTACGCTGTGAATCAGTCCAAGTTCCGAGAGCAGGTCAAGAAAACGGTGAAAGATCCGGTTACATCAATTATTCAATTAATGAAGAAAAATACGTGACTGTCAGACGCCTCAGCCAATCAGAGAGCTCCGACCCCTTACAGAGAAGCGCTCCGAATGAGGGAGCTCCGCATGCTGACCTCAGCCTATCAGGGATCGCCGCCACTAACTGACAGCTGCTTGTGCTGTTCAGGGCAAATAGCCCCATAACTATCAGGAGCGGCAGCCAATGGGGCAGCTTCAGGTTTTCATCCACAGACACATCAGCCATTTAGGGAGAACCGCTCCCTGACTGACAACTACCTGAGCCAATCAAGGTGACCTGCCTCCTGACTGACAGTCGCTCCATCCAATCAGGGAGCTGCAGCCTTATGGCCCAGAGGCACGTGGGCCATCCAGGGTGTTCCTCCGGTGTACACACGGTCCTCTCTAACAATCAGAGAGCCTCACCTGCTAACTGATAGGCAGTTCAGATAAACAGTACATTCCACCCGCTGACTGGCTAACGATTCATCCACTCACGTTTCTGCAACCAGTGACTCACAGATAGTTCAGCCAATCAGCGAGCTTCA
Organism: Cetorhinus maximus; assembly: GCF_964194155.1. Taxonomy (NCBI): domain Eukaryota; kingdom Metazoa; phylum Chordata; class Chondrichthyes; order Lamniformes; family Cetorhinidae; genus Cetorhinus; species Cetorhinus maximus. Next base: position 121,622 of record NW_027596499.1, read on the forward strand.
CTTGTGACCACAGAAGTATCAACCCATCAGGGAGCTGAACACGATCATGGACAGCCACATCAGCCAATCAGTAACCTTCGATCGATGTGGTCAGCACTGTAAACAATCAGGCATCACAAACCAAGTCCCACCTTCCAGCGCGGAGTTTCGTCCAATCAAAGCATTCAGTGTTTGACTGACAGCTCCTGAAACAAGTGCAGGAAGTGTGATGGCGGCCTGCCGCGTCCGATTGGAGTGTTTCTGCATGAAAGTGACAGCCAAAATATCCAATCGGAGAGATACAGCAGCCCTGGAATTTACTTGAGTAATGAAAATTCCGCTTTAAAATCCGACCAATAGCCGAGCGACTTGGTCAGCTCAGCAAAACCTATCTCTGTGATTGAGAGCAGCTTAACCAATGGTTGAGTTCCTTGCAGATCATTGGTCAATCGAAATCCGGCCCAAGTGTTTCGATTCTGATAGGGTCACCAACAACCCACCGTCATGACGACATGACGCTCGATCCTGGCATGAGGTTGGTCAACGATCCTTAAAGCGGGGCGGCACTGGGAATTACGGCAGTGCAACTATATTTCACTGATTCTAATTAAAGCTGGAACCGAACGGCAGAAATGCATAGACTAAAATAGGAGGGACACAGGGAAGAGGATGGAGCAAGTTAAATCACAGAACAGTTACCAAGTTGATGGCGACCATTTGGCCCATCGTGTTTGCACCGACTGTGAATGAGCAACTCACAAAGTTCTATTCTCCAGCCTTCTCCCCATAACCTGCACTTTCTTCATTTTCAGATAACAGTCTAATTCCCGAATGAATGCTTCATTTCAACCTGCCTCCACCAGCTCTCATTCACTGTTTTACAGATTCAAACAACTCGCTTTGTGAAAACATAATATTTAATGTTATCATTGCTTCTTTTCCTAATGACCTTAATACTGAGCTTCCTCACCCTAAGTGCTTTCACGAAAATGAACCCTTTCCCCTTGTTTAATAAGGATCACTCATGATTCTAAATAGACATATCAAATCTCCTCTCAGCCTTCTCTTCTTCAAGGAAAACAATCCTAACATTGATTTATAGAGTCATAAGCGTCTACAGCACAGAAAAAGGCCGTTTACGGCTCATCGAAGCTGCGGCGGACATACAAGTACCTAACAAGTACCTACAAGTACCTAAACACACTTTCCAGCACTGGGCCCATCGGCTTGTATGCCACGGCATCGCAAGTGCACATCCAAACACTTCTTAAACGTTATGAGGGTTTCTGCCTCTACCACCCTTTCAGGCAGCCAGTTCCAGATTCCCACAACCACTTTGCTGAAAAAATTGTTCCTCACATACCCACTAAACCTTACCTTAAATCTATGCCCAATGGTTATGGATCCCTCCACCATGGGGATATGTTCCTTCCTGTCTACCCCATCTCTGCACCTCATAATTCTATTTTCCTCAATCATGTCCCCCTTCAATCTCCTCTCCTCCAGGGAAAAAAAGAACAGTCTATCTAATCTCTCTTCATAACTAAAGCTCTCCAGCCCAGGCAACATCCTGGTAAATCCCCTCTTCACTCTCTCTAGTGGAATCACATCCCTCCCGAAATGCAGAATCCAGAACTGCACGCAATACTCTAGCCGTTTCCCAACCAGCGTTTTATATAGTTCAAGCATAAGCTACCTGCTGTTTTATTCTATGCCTCATCTAATATCGGCAAGTATCCCATATGTCTTCTTAACCACCTTATCAACAAGCCCCGCTATGTTAAGTGACCGGTGGACATGCACACCCAGGTACCTCTGATCCTCGGTACTTCCCAGGTACAATTCATCATCTATTCCCGTGTCTTACTTGACCTGCCCAAGTGAATCACCTCACAATTATCCGGGTTATATTCCATTTGCCACTGATCAGCCCATCTAACCAGCGCGTCTATATCATCCTTTAATCTAAGGCTATCCTAGCCCCTATTTACCACACCACCAATATTCGTGTTATTTGCGAACTTACTGATCTACCATCCTACATTCAATTCTAAATCGTTTATATGTACCACAAACAGCAAGGGACCCAACACGAATCCCTGTAACTTCTCCAAGCTCAAACCTGGAAACATTCTCGTGAATCATATCTATCCTCGATACAGAAACTTCACATTCCTTGCCCAGAGCTCGACGTAATACCCAACTAGAGTCCAAACTAGTGATTTATACAAGTTGAACTAACTTCCTGGCACTTATACTCTATTTTACGATAAATACAGCCTCGCTTTAGTTACTGATTTCTCAAAATATACTGCCACTTTCAATGACTTGTCCCTCTGCTTATACCCCCTTCAGTGATATATCCTTCATTTTGTGCTGTCTCTCCTCATGTTCTCGCTATTAAAATGAATCATTTCGCATCTATTTGTATTCAACCTCATCGACAACCTGTGTATCCATTCCATTAACTTGTCCTTGCCCTTTGGAAATGCTGTTCTATCCTCCTCACAGTTCAGAAAGCTTCTGATTTAGCTGCTTATCAGCTGAAATACCGATATACCGTTCTTTTCTCCCCTTGTAATGTTTTCAAGTCCAATACAACAATTAGCTTTACTTTATATCCTTAATATTAGTTATCATGACCAATTTACGATTTACACTCAATTTTCCCGTCTGTGTGTTGGCTATCAAGTTAACTTTTACAAGTCAGATAGAACATTATTCCCTGTGGGTCAGTCATTATATCAAATAAAAGAAACACGTACAATTGCATTCCTCTGCATAGCGACTGAAGCCCAAATTGGCAACTAAATGTCAATTTATGCTACAGTTTATAATTTATCTTAATTATTTAGTGTATAACTGTTTGTTTGTGTGTGTGTGTGTGTGTGTGCGAGTTCACTACAGACCCCAGCCGAGGGAGATTGCTAAAGGTGAGGTTGTGTATGCGTCTGCCTCTTTGACTGTGTGTGTAAATACGTATTTTTATGTTTCTGTCCGTCTGTGTGTACGAATATGTGCAAGAATGTGTATGTGTGTGTGTTTGTGCGTATGTTGTGGCTGCGTGTGTGTGTGTGTGTATGTGTGTGTGCGCGTAGTTGTGTGTCTGCCTCTGTGTGTGGCTGTCTGCATGTATGTTTTTTTGTGTATGTCTATGTGTTTATGTATGTGTGTGCATGCCTTTCGGAGTGCACGCATCTATTTATGTTTCTGTCCGCCTGTACGTTTGTGTCCGTTTATATGTGAGGATGTGAGAGGGAGAGTGTGTATGTGTCTGTCTGTCCATCTGTGTGTATGTGTGCATGTACGCAGTGTGTTTCTGTGCCATGTGAACATGACAGCATCCTACAGCGGGAGATTGCTGAAGGTGAGTGTGTTTATATGTAGGTGCCTATGTCTGTCAGCCTGTTCATCTACCTGTGTATGTGTTTGTGTGTATGCGTGCATGTGTGTAAGTGTTTGAGAGAGAGAGTGAGAGATTGTTGTTCCAGTACACACTATATATATTTTTTTATTTAGGACATACGTTGTTATTGTTCTGCACTGCTGTCAATCTGATCTCTGTGTTAAAAAGTACAAGGCAGTGCTTGTTATGAAATGAGAAATATAAGCCTAACCAGTTTGTAATTGTGTTTAAAATTATCAGAGAAACGGATGCTCTATCAAAAGAGATTGAACGTTAAAAACTTAATGTCAAAGTGGAACAGCCATGTACCAAAATCAAAAAATTATGGAAAAACTCAGCATCTGTGGAGACAAGGACTGAGGCAACGTTTCGACTCCGTATGACCCTTCTTCAGAGCTCCCAAGAGGAGTCATATGGAGTCAATACATTTGCTCTGTCTTTCTTTCCAGAGATGCTGTCATACCTGCAGAGCTTTCCAAACGTGTGTTGTTTTGCTTCAGATTTCCAGCATCCACGTTATTTTGCCATTATGGAACAGTCATGTACTGCACCTTAACATGTTTGATGAATAAAGTGTATCATTTTTTGAAAAACTAGAGTTTTACACAATTTCCATTCTCATTTTTCCTTTTTATCACAGACAATCATTGTGTCCGTTTCCTCCCGTCTTCGCCTTGTGTTTAACCTCTTAAGTGCCTAACTTATTCCAGCTCTAATCTGAGCTCAATGACCTGAAATATAAAGTCAGTAAGCTTTGAATAGAAATACAAGGAAATAATATGGTCTTCAGTAGGCCAAGATGTGTCTTATGAATGTTAGGAAAAGGGCTAGGTTAAGACATACTGAGACCCTGAGGTATGTCAAGGTTAAAACGGCCCAATCTATAAAAGTTTAACTTTATATGTCTTACAGGAAGCGGATTGAAAATTCTATCTTCGCAAATTTGCATTGGAAAAGCCACAAAGAACACATCACAATGGAACTAAAATACGTCTTTACTGTTTGCATTAGATAATAATGACAAATTAAAAGAACCTCACGATTTCTTAATTGGTGAAAATGAACACTTTTTTCAACACAAATAGAAAAGCTGTTACACAAAACAGCAGCTTATTAAGATGAAGCAGTAATACAAACTGCAGCAAATCTGTTTGCAAATCATATGAATCGGAAACATTGAAACGTTTTCTTTCGTGATGTTTGGAAAAAAAAATCATCGATGATGTCATCAAATAATAAGGTGTCAAATGTATCGCTTTGGATGTACATAATGCTGAGGGCAGATCGCTATCCTTGCAGCAAACGTCAGGCAAATTCATGGAACTCAGTCCTGGAGAACTGAGCAGAATTTCTCAACTAAGTTTTTGTGAACGTGTGTCACTCTTACAAAGATATATTCCGTTCAAAGCTTTAAAACACATTTAGTTCTTGCGTTTCCAAACCTACACATCCAAAAATGTAGATATTGCTTTTGTGGCAAAGATAAAAGGAATCCATGCGCAACTGGATCAGAGGCACAACTGATGCTGCCGTGCAGCTGGGACCAGCAGGCTGCTGGTTCTTATGCACGTAGTTTGCAAGTTCAACATTCAACATGGAACATATTTAAGCCACAGGGAAAAAATATGTGTACAGCAGCAAGGGGATCTGAATGGAATCCTTCATTTTGTCTGAAACTAATATTTATCAATGGGGTTTTACGGCATTTAAAAATTAATTATTGTTTCACCTGCACAAATACATGAACTCATTCTGACTGGTAAGTTTGTAAGGATATAGATAAGAAGGCATTTCGCATATTAGAATGAAAAGTCCATATTTGTGGTGTTATTTGCCAGTTTCAACCGATTATGTCCAATTCCAGCCCTAACAGCCACCTGACCGCTCGCCCCATGAGCTTGAAAGTGTGAAATCGCGTCGGCCTGGAACATGCAAGGACCAACTTTTCTTGACTTAACAGGATGGAGGCCTGGAACAGCTCATTATCCCTGGGAAAGACAGAGAACTTTGGGGATGGTAGTTTCCTGAGCACCAAATGCTACCGATTATCTCAGCAATCGCGCCAATGGACACTCCAGCAGTTGTCGCATTGATAGTTTGGTCTCTCCAGCAGTAGTCACATCACTCGGGATATATCTGCAGCAGTTTTCGCATCGCTCAGGTGGTCTCTCCAGCAGCAGACACATCGCTGGTGTGGTCTCTCCTGCAGCAGTTACATTGCTTGGGTGGTCTCTGCAGCAGCAGTCACTTCGCTGGTGTGGTCTCTCCAGCAGCAGTTACATCGCTCGGGTGGTTTCTCCAGCAGCAGTTACATCGCTCGGGTGGTCTCTCCAGCAGCAGTTACATCGTTGGTGTGGTCTCTCCAGCAGTAGTTACATCGCTGGTGTGGTCTCTCCAGCATCATTCACTTCACACGGGTTGTTTCTCCAGCAGTAGTTACATCGATCGGATGCACTCTCCAGCTGCAGTCACATCACTGAGGTGAGCTCTCCAGCGATATACATCTGAAGGGGACCAGGAGCATCTCTTTTGGCAAAAGGAAAGCTTTGCAATCGGGGCGGGTGTGAGGGGCAAACGACAAACATCCAGTGAGGGCTTTTCACACGAGGCTCACAAGCGCTCGGGCAATGATTGATTCCTCCCTGTTTGCACAACTTTCTGACTGGTATAGACCCAGCCTGGGCTGACTCCCTGAATAGAGGGAGTGTGCTCACGAACAAAAAATAGGAAAAGCAATGAAGGCACTCAAGCCCGTTGTGGAAAATCCCGGCCTCTCTCTCAAACCCACACACACACACACACACACAAACACACAGAAACAGGAAGCCATACATATTCACTCGATCTCACAGTATTAAATTGTCAAACACACTTTCTAAAACATATGCACTAACTTGTCTGCACACAGTCACAGTATCATACACTCACAGTCATCCTCACAAACTCACTCTCACACATACCCACTCACAGACACATTTTCACTCACGCAATCAAATCACAAGCTCACTCTATCTGACACTGTCAAAAAGTCATGCATTTTCTCTCTCACACAAACACACACACACAGTATCAGAGGCTGACGTACACTCACACTTTGCCAGACAAACAAACTCACACACACATTCTTACGAAATCACATGCTCACTCAATTCCATACTGTCGACATCTCTCTCTCTCACTCACACACACATACACAACATGTACACACACACGCGGAGACACTCACAAGCATCCAATACCACATTTTTTCTCTCACGCACACAGACATTCATTCACTCCCTCACACTCATTCACACAAGCACTCACACATAATCTCAACGACACATGTACTCCCACTCTCACACACTCCCAGATTCAAATATTCCTTCAATAGCATACTGACAGAATGCCACACATTCTCTGTCTCCCTCACACATGCACTTTCATTCACACAGACTCACATGCACAGAGACAAACACCTACATGGACACACACACAGATTCTGTCACACAGTCACAATATCATACACTCAATGTCTCACACACATTGGCACTCTCACTCTTTATCTCTCAGAAGCAGGCACACACAGAGATTCACATATTTACTCACACAAGCTCGCAAAAGTCTCTCAGCTCTCGCACTTGTACACACTCACATATCACACTCACTCACAAACTCTTACAGAGAAGCACTCATGGGCATCAACAGGCAATCGCAAACATACATTCAGACACACTCTCCCTCTATAGCACTCTCACTACCACGGACATTCACACATTCTCTCAAGTAGTCTGAATGTCACTCACCCTGCTGTCCCAACACATACAGACACTCATCACACAACCAGGCACTCTCTCACACAATTACAAACTCACTTTCACAATCTCAAAATGACACACGCTTGCGCAAACAATATTGATGCACTCATACGCACACACAAACACATACTTCCTGAATCACAAATACACAAATTCAAAGTCACACTGACTCACACGCTCTCCCTCGCACGCTCTCCATCTCACACATACACACAATCACATGCTCTCAGATACAAAGTAATATATTTGCACCACACTATCACACGCACACAGATACACACTTGTTCAATCTCACACTGTGTGGTGTTTTTATGTGTGTGAATGTGTGCGTGAGTATGTGTGTTTCATATGGATTTTTTCTTGTGTGTGTGAGTGTTTTATGCACGTTAATAACCCGAGCGTGTGGGCGTGCGCCTGTATGTGTGTATGTGTATGCGTGTGAAGCAAGATGTTTTCAGGTAGAAATTTAGCCACGATCTTATTGGATGCCGGACAGGATCCAATGCCCGAAAGGGCTCCTGATTGTACCAATTACTTAATTCATTACTCAATTTCAGGATTTCTTTATGTCCTAATTGATGAGAGCAATGGCGGGGGCTGTTACCGAAATCCCCCGCGGATGGGAAAGCCCTCTATCAGAGGGCAGGGCCGCACTGCACTCTGGGAGAGCGAACCGACTGCACATGCGCAAGAATATTGCCTGCTTAACAGGAAGCTAATTCTCATTTTTCATTTCATTATTATCACTATTATTATTGTTTAGCTCCTCGACGGGTCAGAGTTCCAGTTCCTTCTCCATTCTGAAGAGGCGCTTCCTCCTTTCTTTTTGTCGATTTAAAATAACTGCCGGCAATAAAACACTGAAGCCAGGAGGCCATTGCTGCCGACCTGTGGCCGGGGTTCGACAAAGAGCAGCGGTCGATGCAGCGGGTGTGCAAGAGTTAACACTGGGAGGACCAGAGGAACACAGGAGGGCCAGGCGGATCTTTGAGCGGCAACTAGTGGTTGAGAGGTGAAATGGTAGCAAGCGCAGTCTCTCTCTTCACAAAGCCCAGTTCAGTTGGCAGCGGCAGGAGGAAATGTTTTCAAATATAAACTTCAGCTCCTAAAAATACCAACAAAATAACCATTCATGCTGCACAACAGATTTACTCTCCATTCCCGACACAGTATCATCCCTTATCACATCAACTGTGGTGTGAGATAGTTTGAGTCGTTTTCTGTTGAAAGATTTCAGATATCAAGAGCTATTAATGGCTTTAGAAATAGGAGCAGGAGAAGGATACATGGGCCCAGGAGCCAACTCCGCCATTTAATAAGGTCATCGCTGATCAGATTGTGCCCTTAGCTCCAAACCTTTGCTCCATTTCCATATCCGTCCCCCCATTGACCCCCGTTCCCTTGTCGATGAAAGCTCTGCCGAATTCAGCATTGAATAGAGTCAATGACCCGGATTCCACTGCTCACTGGGGAAGGGAATTAATGAGTCTGTCAAACAAATAATTCCTCATCATATCCATCATAAATGCCTGACGCATATTCTTAAACTGTACCACTAGTTCTGATTCCGGCACAAAGGGAATCATCGTCTCAGCAGCCGCCTGTTCAAAGCCTCTTGGAATTTTAGCTATTACAAGGCGACTCTGAAATTCAATATGCAACTCTTAAAAGGGCTGAAAATTTGTTCCTGAGACAAGGCCTTCATCACTGGAATCAGCATCTCTGAACTGCCTGCAGTGCAAGCATTACCCTCGTTATGTCAGGAGACCAAAGTGAATTGAGAAGATTAGACGATATTGGATTCAACGATGAGTGACCTCCGTCACGTGAATAGATTGGAGGAGCTGGCGTTGTTCTTGGAGAAGTGAAGCTTGCGACACTAGGTAGATGTGACCTGAATCATGATTGATCGATACAGAGAAGATAATTATTCTTCACTTTGGCAAAAGGGGCGAGAATCAGATGACATCAGGTTAATTTGTTTGCCAAAGAAGCAAAGGTGACATGAGGAAAACCCCATTTAACACCGTGAGGAGATGGGGTATCGAATGTTTGTCCGAGAAAGATGTGGAGCAAAGTTTACTCATGGTTTCCAAGGGGAATTGGGACAGGAAGCTGAAAGGAATATATTTGCTGGGTTTTCTCTGGATCACAAAAGTGGCAGTAGTGAGATTGCTCCTGCAGTGTACTTTCACTGGCTGGATGTACTGAATGCCCTCCTTCTGTACTGAAACCGTTCTATGATTCACACATAGAGCTGGGTATTAGTTAATCTTACTGCTCCGTTGCATCCCCTGTTTAAATCTGGTTTCTGCCCCAACACATCCGTGCTCACTTTAAGGGCAAATGAGAGATGACGGAATTTGAACCGCACAAAGGGTGTCTTGAATGATCTTTGGAGTGAAGATTCCTCATCAAGCTTCACGTTCAAGTCGCCATATCTGGTATCAAGCTGCTGAAAGCTTTGGCACCTGCCTGTTCTGACATGGTCTCTTGCACTGTTGGTCTAACATAGTCAGTGCTCTTTATTGTTTGAATTAGGTCTTTGGGATCCAGGCAAATACTTACTCGCCATTTTGCCTTCTCTCTCACAGTATTTCAATTTACCAATCTCTAGTCTCGGTGACTTGGGTATTTATTTTCTTCTCTCAATCTCTTGCTGCTCACTTTCAAGCTTCCTTTCAGCTCTATTGGTCATTTACATGGGGTATGAAACAGTGATATTCTCTGGATCAATCATCATGTGATACTCAAAATATTCAGAGCATTCACATATCCTATCTAAACACTTTGGGTCCAATTGGACCAGATCTTTCTTTCACCTGCTTGGAGGACGCTTTTTCAATGAATGTATTATTATCATTCCTCAGTGACACCTCATTTACTTCTTGATTTGCTGCGATCAGATACATCTTTTCACAACTGCCCATTCCAACGATAGCATGTCCATCTGTTTCAGTGGCACATAAAACTCAATAAACCTCACTTCCATTTGCTCCCTTTCACTTTGCTCGTCCCCAGCTATGAAATATCAGTTCCACCTTAAACTTTCAGCGTAAGTTTCCTGGGTTTCATTGCATCATTCTTCGGGGAATAATTCGCTTTCAAACTTTCAGAAAATATTTCCTGGTTTTAGCTTGAACGCTTTAATATTTCTTTGCGCTCTGGCAGGTCTGACTATTTGTGTAAATTACTTCTGTCCAGGAAAATTTCCGTCTTTCAATGTCATTCAATTGATTAGTTCCCATGTCTTATGTATTCTCAACCTCATCGCCATTTCCTAGGGAATGGAGTTTTTGATTTCTTCTCTTCCACATTCGCCCTGTTCCTCTGCCTCAGATAATTTGTTGACCGTGTTCTTTCTTTGTCCCCGTGCATCTGTTCCCAGTGATTGCGTTTTCTTCAAGCTCTGCCTCCAAGTGCCCGTGGGCTCTGTTTGCCAATTGTTTCTGCAGGCAGGTACTACTTTGGGTCAACATTGTATCCCCGCACTGTCAGTCATGATCATGACCCCATTGGTCATTTACATTTCAAGACATGGAAAGTTCTGGGAAACAATAATTTCCATCCCCACTTCCCTGACGGTTTCTGGATTGGAAAAGCTGGTGCTCAATGAAGAGGAAACAGGTGGAAATCTGGTCCAATGTGACAACAATGCAAAAGTCTCAATTGCCGTGGTGTATCGACATTCCACCTGTTTCCTCTACATTGAGCACCAGCTTTTCCAATCCATAAGCCGTCAGGGAAGTGGGGATGGAAATTATTGTTTCCCCGAAGTTGGGAAGATGGACGTTCCTGCCAATCAGCTGCAGGAAACATGTCATTGTAACTGGATCTGAAGTTGGAGTTGGAGGGAAGACGTAAAAAAAGCTCCATGGAGACGGATTGTGGGAGTGGAGCTGAGAGAGATGGTCATGGTTCCAATGACAAGTTTAATAGGTGATTGTGACTTTTCAAGTGGTGGGTTATGGTAACGTGGGATGGCGATACCTTCGGATATACACGTCATAAAATCATAGAGACCCACAGCATAGTTAAAGGCTCTTCGGACCACCAAGTCTGCGCTGGTCAAACAAGTACCTGGCAATTCTAATCCCATTTTCCAGCTCTAGGCACATCGCCTTGTCTTCCAGGGCATCACAAGTGCACAAACAAACACTGCATAGATATTTGGAGTGTTTCTGCCTCTACAACCCTTTCCGGCACTGAGCTCCAGATTCCCACCTCCCTCCGGGTGATAAAATTATTCCTCAAACCCCCTCCAAACCTCCTGCCCCTTTCATGGAATATATGCCCACTTGTGATTGATCTCTCCACCAAGGGGAAAAGTCCATTCCTGCCTACCCTATCTATGCTCCTTGTAATTCTATACACCTCAGTCATGTCCCCACTCAATCACTTCTGCTGCAGGGAAATTAACCTCAGTCTATCCAATCTCTATTCATAACTAAAATTCTCCATTCCAGGCACATTCTGTTAAATCTCCTCTGCACTCTCTCATATACAACCACATCATTTCTATAATGCAGACACCAGAACTGCATGCAATACTCAAACTGTGGCCTAACCAATGTTTTATACAGTTCCAGCATAACCTCCCTGCTCTTATAATCTATTCCTTGGCTAATAAAGGCAATTATCCAATGTGCCACCTTAACCAAATTATCTACCTGCCCCGCTAACTTAAGGGTCGGATGGACATGCACACCAAGCTCCCTCTGATCCTCGGTACATCCCAGCGTCCTTGCATTCATCATGCATTCAAGTGCCTTGTTTTCCTGCTCAAGTGCATCACCTCACATTTATCCAGATTAAATTCCTTATGTTACTGATAATGCCATCTGACTATCCCGTCTCTGTCCTTCAGTAAGCTAAGGCTATCATCCTCACTACTTACCAACCCACCAATTTTAATGTCATCCACAAGCTGCCGGTTGGATGGGCTCATAAGTTTCTCAAAGACTGTGTGACACGGGAGAAACGGTGGAAAACTGTCCAAAGGTCTGGTTGCCCCCCGGTTCGAGAATGAATCTGCAATGAGTTAGAAACACCGGCAGGGGAGGCTAACTCCAAGCTCCGTAACCTCAAACCAGGGAAATGAAGGAAGAGTATACACTGGTCACTGGCAGCAAGGCACTCAGGGAAAAACGTAGGTTCCTTACTGTCCGCCCCTTCCCACCACCCCCCCCCCCCCTCCCACCACGCAGCCCCACCCTCACACTGCGGCCCCCCAAACAGCCATTGCTCGGTAACAGCGAGAGGGAACCTCATCAGCAATGCTTTAGTTGTACTAGCTGAACGGGAACCCGTTGGCAGCCACTGCCCCATTGTCCCACCATAGATAGGATTTTAGCAGATTTAATTCGCCGACCACATGCTAATAGGCAAGCTGCCTTCCAGGTGGTTTCGGGAGATTTTCAATGTCTCGGTCAGAGTCTGTGACGTGCCCAATGATCGGGGAACCTCCTGGTTCTGGAGTGAAGGAACACAGAAATGTCGCCCCAGGTTGCATGGGACAAGTTGAAATAGGTGAGGCCGATTGCTTTGTGCTAATGGGATGGAGGCTGCAGTCAGGCTGAGAGCAGCTAAAGACAGGCATCACAATTCAGGTGCTTTGGAGGAAGAACGTCCTCCGAAAGATGACTGGGACTTTCCGTGGGGGCACGTGACATCTCCACCTCTGCAGAAGTGGGGTGGTGTGAGGTAGAGCAGCTCTATGAGGTGGGCCAGGCTGATCCATAGCAAGATGGTTTCTCAAGCACTGGTGGGGTAGGGGGTTGTGGAATGTCCTGTTGGACGTCGGCATGTGTCTGACACCATCGTGACTGTCCCATATCAGGCAGAGGAAACGGCTCCGTGTGACGGTGCTAGTGAGTTAGAGCTTCCTGTGGGTGTGGTCTCGTCCATTCCACCGACTGAAAAGCAGGTCAAATGGAGGAAAACGATTCACTGCTCAGCAAATTGGAGGCACCCACGGCACATAGTGAGTTCCCAACTGGAACCCGTGAAAAAAAATTCCTTAAGGAAAAATGGCGGAAATGCTGAAAATGATAGAAGTCGAACACCCCCTCCTTTGGACACAGAGACAAAGTATTGCATCAACACTAGTTTAACAAATGTTTTGTCAAAATGGAGAGTGACTATCCACTGAAAATCATTTCCCCAGCTCACGAGAAATGTGGGGTATCCTAATGACCCACTGCACTCTCATACACACACTGCTTTCCAGATGACATCGCAGGATTGTCAGTGGCTGTGAGATATAGCAGATGAGGCAATAATGTACCCGAAGGCCTGGACACACCCTTGGCGTGGGAGTGAAGTGACAAGAGCGCGGAATGTGTGGCACACGTAAACCCAGATTTGATCGTTTTTGTTGGTGCTGGTGGTCGGCCGGGTTTGGGAGTGTTGTGGGATGTGGATATGGCTGAAGCCAAGTTGGGAGCATTCAATGACGGTCATCAACATTCGACTGCCCCCTAGTTTAGCGTCTACAGCCCTGGACCGTACTGCCTGCTACTTTCACAACATTGAAGAAGCACTCAGAGTTGCACGGTGGCGCCGAATCCCACGCAGGTACGAGCCTTTATTTGGCCGTATTCAGCTGGATAGCACAGCTTTTTGGGACGTCCATTCTGCAAGAAAGGATTCGAACACCCGAGGCCTTCCTGTGCAGCCGCTGTGCTTGTAAATGCAAGTCAGCTTTTAACAACGAAGCAGTGAACGTCTGAACCAGGTCTCAGACATACTTGTTACACTGAGGGTTCAGTTGGAGTCTGTTCCTTTCCAGGGTATGAAACACTGAGTTCTACATTGTGTGACGATTTTGACCTCAGACACCACAGCTGCAGTTGTGTCCTGTTCCTTTCCCCATCCATTCAGACAAGTTCGTCAAGCACGTATGAAAATCACTGGGAAAGGGACAGAGACTGCGCAGTAAGTGCTTTTAAGCAGCTGTTTGGAAAATAACTAATCCATCCACGAGAAATATTATCCCTGGCAATGAGCTGCATGAGATTCTCATTAAACACGAATTGGCAGGATCGTTCAACACATTCATCCCCCTCATATTCATCACACGACTTATTTATCTAAGTAACTTTATTTGTAGCTCTCTGCTTAATGATTTTGCTGCTGATACTGAATCTCAGCAATGGAGTTTGAAACTCTGTCATGTGGTGCTTTGAGTGAGAACTTCAATAAACAGTGATACTGTTATGACTCATGGACGTTATAAGTTAGTTATGAACTAAGCTTTCTCTTCCAATTAACAGCAAGAAAAAAATGACCTGGAATGGAGGACGGCGCGAAGTTGCATTGAACTCTTCCAAGAGACAGGGCATTGTGATCTGGTTGACATGGATATCTGAGGCCAAGTTTCAATCCTACCGAAAGTCAGTGATGAGCTTTAATACCTTGAGACAAAGGAAGAAATAACGTGCTTTGATGAGTACAGACTTCAAAATTTCAGAATCTGTGAGACCGGAAGGGTCAGGAGAAAGAAGACCCACAGCAGCTGGTGCTATGCCATGCAGAATAGAAGGACTGATTTTCAGATAATGACCAAGCAGATGGCTCATTAGAACCACGGCCTGGAAAGAGTTAAAGATGGTGTAACCTCCAGAGGGAATCTACAGAGGGAATTTCAGTCGATTATGCTCAAATGTTGAATGGTAGAGACTTTGGTTCACCTTGGTGAAGAAGGGAAAAGCGTTCCTGTTCGGGCCGGAATGCGCCAGACGTTCAGGTTAGGTCTACATGACTACAGAGAGTGTCTATAATGTATAAACTCAGAGTGAGTTTTTCTTTTTAGTTTTTAAGTTGAAGCGGGATTTATTCCATGTAATTTAATATATTAGTTGCCTCCTCATTCAATGTTTATTCTTGATTGATTTCAGTGAACTTTGCACAGCGAAAATCTTAAAACGAGAAAACTCGTTTTGCATTGTTTTGCAAGGTCACTTGGACTTCAGATGTTTTTCTAATCGTTAGCAGACTCTGTTCAACAAAACACACAGACATATGGTTCAACAAATGGAGAGAAATTGAGGATTTATTAATTCCCCATATGATCTGTTCTGCTGGTCAGGGCCATGACAGAACATGCAGCCCACAGTCTGCTGCAGAATTTTCACAAAGTTGTTTCTCAGAGCCGCAGAGCTCAAGATGATCAGGCAGTTACTATGGTCTCCTTCTTTACTGGACTTTGGAGAGCACCGCTGGTTTCAGTGCTGCAGTTCATCACGACAGTGGTGAAAGTTTACTGAGGGGTTTGCTGAACACCTGTCCTGCTACCCAGTGGTTATGTCAGAGCCCTGGAAATGTCTGGCAGCGAAAATAATGTATTGGAGAATGAAAGACACGTTGAATGTCCGACTGGAGAATGATCAGATCTCAGATACATTAACACTTGTGTTATTGTCTTGCCTGCATATCATGCCATTCGGGTTTAGATTCCCGGACACGTTGAGTTCCTACGCAACGGATGGCGAGCTATTCAATAATGAGCAAAAGCAGCTCCGGGATCGCGCAGCGGAATTTTCAACCTTTCTCCTGGAACGTCCAAAATGTTTCCAAGTCTCCCGATGTGCCTGCAACCTGTTCGCATAATTGAAGAGTCAACTGCTGCTGTCCTGACCCTGAATGAACCCGAAATGCCCAGGATACGAACCTCCTGCACCTACTCATCCTTTTTATATCAATTCATTCTTCTCCCAAAATGAGGTATAAATAAAGCCTTGGTGTATATAACAGGTTGTTCTACTGCAAATAACTATTGTGTGCACTGTAAATAAATACATTTACTGGTTATGTAAATACTGGAGGACCAGAGCCTGGGGGAGCCAGAGGATCTGACACATGCAGAACCAGGGAATCAGACACTGCCAGAGCCAGGGGATCTGACACTTTCTGAACCAGATGATATGAAACTGTCACTACCAGTGGGTCTGAAATTGGCCTAATCAGTTGGTTTGACAATGATTGAATCAGGGGATCAGCCATCAGCGAAATCATGGAATCAGTCACTTGCTGAGCCAGGGGATCAGATAATGGTAGAATAAGTGCCATAGAGTCACAAAGTCATTGTTGTGGACATGTACAGCGCAGGAACAGGCCCTTCAGTCGATCGTGTCTCTGCTGGCCACCTGCACCAATCGACTCTAATCGCATTTTCCATCACTGGGCACATAGCCATGTCAGCTGTGACGTTTCAAGTGTTCATCTAAATACTCCTCAAACTTTGTGAAGTTTCCGTTCTCTACCACCACCTCTGGCAGGGTGTTCCAGATTCCAAAACCCTCTGGTGTAAAAGAAAATCCTCAAATCGCCTTACCTTAAATCTATGCCCCCTGGTTATTGACACATCATCTCAGGGAAAATGATTCTTCCCACCTCCACAGTCAATATCTATCATAGTCTCATGACCCCACCACAGAACATCAAGCCATTGTTTCCAGGACTGTCACTGACCTCATCTCCTCTGGAGATCTTCCTCCCACAGCTTCCAACTTGATAGTCACCCAACCTCGGACGGCCCGCTTCTACCTCCTACCCAAAATTCACAAACAGAACTGTCCTGGCAGACCGATCGTGTCAGCCTGTTCCTGCCCCACGGAACTCATTTCTCGATATCTTGGGTCACTTCTCTCTCCCCTTGTCCAGTCCCTTCCCACCTACATCCGTGATTCCTCTGACACCTTACGTCACATCAACAATTTCCAGTTCCCTGGCCCCAACCGCTTCCTCTTCACCATGGATGTCCAATCCCTCTACACCTCCATCCCCCACCAGGATGGTCTGAGGGCCCTTAGCTTCTTCCTTGAACAGAGGCCCGAACAATCCCCATCCACCACTACTCTCCTCCGTCTGGCTGAACTTGTTCTCACACTGAACAATTTCTCCTTTAACTCCTCTCACTTCCTCCAAATAAAAGGTGTGGCTATGGGTACCCGCATGGGCCCCAGCTATGCCTGTCTCTTTATGGGGTATGTGGAACATTCCTTGTTCCAGTCCTACTCCGGCCCCCTCCCACAACTCTATCTCCGGTACATCGATGATTACTTCGGTGCTGCTTCACGCTCTCGTCGGGACCTGGAAAAATTTATTAATTTTGCTTCCAATCTCCACCCCTCCATCATCTTCACATGGTCCATCTCTGACACTTCTCTTCCCTTCCTTGACCTCTCTGTCTCAATTTCTGATGATAGACTGTCCACCAATATCCATTACAAGTCTGCCGACTCCCACAGCTACCTCAACTACAGCTCCTCACACCCCACTTCTTGTAAAGACTCCATCACATTCTCTCAGTTCCTTCGACTCCGTCGCATCTGTTCTCATGACGCTACCTTCAAAAACAGCTCGTCTGACATGTCCTCCTTCTTCCTTAACCGAGGTTTTCCATCCACGGTCGTTGCCAGTGCCCTCAACCGTGTCCGACCCATATCCCGCTCATCCTCCCTCACGCCTTCTCCGCCTTCCCAGAAACATGATAGGGTCCCCCTTGTCCTCACTTATCACCCCACCAGCCTCCGCATTCAAAGGATCATCCTCCGCCATTTCCGCCAACTCCAGCATGATGCCACCACCAAACACATCTTCCCTTCACCCCCCCTGACGGCATTCTGTAGGAATCGTTCCCTCCGGGACACCCTGGTCCACTCCTCCATCACCCCCTACTCCTCAACCCCCACTTATGGCACCTCCCCAAACCCACGCAGAAGATGCAACACCTGCCCCTTCACTTCCTCTCTCCTCACCGTCCAAGGGCCCAAACACTCCTTTCAAGTGAAGCAGCATTTCACTTGCATTTCCCCTAACTTAGTCTACTGCATTCGTTGCTCCCAATGCGGTCTCCTCTACATTGGAGAGAGCAAACGCAAACTGGGCGACCGTTTTGCGGAACACCTGCGGTCTGTCCGCAAGAAAGACCCAAACCTCCCTGTCGCTTGCCATTTTAACACTCCACCCTGTTCTCTTGCCCACATGTCTGTCCTTGGCTTGCTGCATTGTTCCAGTGAAGCCCAACGCAAACTGGAGGAACAGCACCTCATCTTCCGACTAGGCACTTTACAGCCTTCTGGGCTGAATATTGAATTCAACAACTTTAGATCTTAAACTCCCCCTCCCCCCATCACCACCCCGTTTCTCCCCCCCACCCTCCCCCGCCTTTTTTTTTTCAATAATTTATATAGATTCTTCTTTCCCCACCTGTTTCCATTATTTTTAAATCTAAAACTAAAACCTCGTTAGTCTTTCCACCCCACCCCCGACTAGAGCTGTACTTTGAATATCCTGTCTTCCATTCTTAATTAGCACTTTTCTTAGACAAATATCACCACCTTCAGCACCACTTTGACCCTTTTGTCTGTGACATCTTTTGATTATCTGCTCATCTCCACAATCACCACACCCTCAATGTCTCTCCCCCACCGCCCCCAAACCCACCCCCCCCGCACCCACCCACCTTAAACCAGTTTATATATCTCCCTTCTTCTAACTATGCTTCAGTTCTGCCGAAGGGCCATGAAGGCTCCAAACGTTAACTGATTTCTTCTCCGCCGATGCTGCCAGACCTGCTGAGTTTTTCCAGGTAATTCTGTTTTTGTTTTGGATTGCCAGCATCCGCAGTACCTTTTAGCTTTTTGTTTTTATCTCTCATAGTTTTGCCTACCTCTGTCAGGTCCCCCTCAGCATTCTCTGTTTTAAGGAAAACGGCCCTAGCCTATCCAGCCTTTCTTCATAGCTGAAATTCTCAGCCCAGTCAACATCCTGCTGTATCTCCTCTGCATCCTCTCTAGTGCAATCACATTCTTCCAATTGTTTAGCGACCAGAACTGCACTCGGTACTCCAGCTGTGACCCAAATATCGTTTTATAAATCTCCAACATAATCTTCCCGATTGCAAATTAGCCTCGGCTAATAAATGCACATATCCCGTAAGCCTTCCTAACCACCTTATGTTCTTCCGCTGCTGCCTTCAGGGATCAATGGACATCTACAGCAAGGTCCCTCTGATCCCCTGTTTTTCCGAGGGTCCTAATATTCACTGTGTATTCCTTTGCCGTGTTTGGCCTCTCAAAATGCATCAGCTCACATTTCTCAGGATTAAGTTCCATTTACCACCCATCTGCCCGTCTTACCAGCCCACCTATATCGTCCAGGACTCTATGGATTTCCTCCACACTAATTAAGGCACCATCAATCTGCGAAGCTTCTGATCATAGCTTCTATATTCACGTCCAAATCATTAATGTGGAGTAAAAACAGCAGGGCTCCCAGCACCGATCCCTGCGGTACGCCACTGGACAGAGGCTTCCAATTACTAAAGCAACATTCGACCATCACACTCTGCCATTGCCACAAAGTATATTTTGGCTCCAATTTGACAAATTGACCTGGATCCCATGGGCACTTAACTTATTGACCTGGATCCCATGTGAGTCCTTGTCAAAAGCCTTTCTGAAGTACATGTTCACTACATCAACAGCACTACCCTCATCTACACAACCAGCCAGCCCCTCGAAAAATTCAGTCAAATGTGTTAGATATGACCTCCCTCTGAAAAATCCATGCTGACTATCTCTGATTAAGCCTTACCTCTCCAAGTGGAGATTAATCCTCTCGCTCAGACTTGTTTTTGTCAATAGTTTCCCTACTACTGATGTAAGACTCACTGGATTGTAATTACCAGGTTTATCACTGCACCACTTCTTGAATAATGTTTTTACATTTCCTGTCCTTCAGTCCTCTGGCACCTCTCCTGTGGCCAAAGGGTTTTGAAAATTCGTGTCAGGGCCCTTGCAATCTCCTCCCTTGCCTAACATAGCAGCCTGGGATACACCTCATCTGGGCCTGGGCGTTTATAAATGTTCATTGCCGCTAAAATCATTAACACCTCCTCGCTTCCAATGCCAATTTGTTCAGGTATATCACATTCCCCCTACCCGATCAATACACCTGCGTCCAACTCCTCCCTTTTGTGAACACAAGTGAAAATTAATAATTCAAAACATCACTTACGTCCTTCACCTCCACGCACACGTTGCCACTTTGGTCCATAATGCATCCTACTCTTTCCCTGGTTATCCTCTTGCCCTTAATATATTTATAAGCTGCCTTGTGATTTCCTTTATCTTGCCCCTTATTCGCCTTCCTAGTTACTTTTTTTTCAGTAGCCGCTACACTTTCTACACTACTCTAGGGTTCCACTGTTTTCAGCCCTCTGTATCTGACATGAGCTTTCTTTATTTTGCTTATATCCCTTGACATCCAGAGTGCACTGACCTTGTTGGTCCTGCCCTTCACCTCTAGAGGAATATGTTGTCCCTGAAATCTTACTATTTCCTCTTTGTATGCCACCTTCTGGTTTGATGTAGACTTTCCAACAAGTAGCTGCTCCGAATACACTTTAGCCAGATGTTGTCTTGTCAATTTGAAATCGGCCTTCTCCAATTCATGACCTTTAATTTCGGTCTATCTTTGTCCATTCACATAAGTACCTTAAATCTTACAGAATTATGGTCACTATTTTGGAACTGCTCCCCCATTGACACTTTTACCTCTTGCCCGGCTTCATTCCCTAAGACTCGGTCCAGTACCGCCCCCTCTCTTGTAGGAATTTATGCATGCAGGCTTAAAAAAGCTCTCCTGCATGCACTTTAAGATTTCCGTCACCATCCACCACCACCCTAACCCGCTCCCTCTAAGCATTCCACACTAACGCTATTCTCATTAATATTGCGGAAGTTGAAATCCCCTACTAGTATTGCCCTATTACATTTAATATTCTCTGGAATTTGCCTACATATCTGACCCTCTTCCCAACAACTCCCCGCCTCCCATGCTCCCCACCGCCCTCCCCCCCCCCCCCCCCCCCCAACCCCCACCACCACCCGACATACCCCCCTACGCTCCCAGCATTCTTTCGGGGATGAGGCATTCGCTGAAGCAAAGTATCAGATACCGGCTGAACATGAGGATGAGACACTGACTGAATCAGAGCACAAGGCACTGTATGCGCCATTGGATCTCACCCTGTCAGGATCAGCGAATATGATACCCTCCGATCGAGAGGATCTGACTTGAACCAGAGCATCTGACACAGTCTGCACCGTTGGATCCCATTCTGTCTGAATCAGAGGGCCTGGCACTGACTGTAACTGTGGATATCACTCTGTCTGGGCCATAAGATCTGACATTTTCTGACATTTCTGATCCAGTGGATCTGATAGTACCTGATCCAGTATATCTGACACTGAAGCAGAGATGAGGCGCTGGGTGAAACAGAACACAAGAGACTCTCTGTAACATTGAATCTCACTCTGTCCGATCCAGATTACCTGACAATACCTGAACTGGAAAACCTGACACTAACTGAAAAAGTGGATCTGGCCCTGCTGTAAACGGATCATCTGACATTCTCTGAACCTGAGAAAATGACACTGCCTGCTGTAGGGTATCTGACACTGTCTGAACCAAAGCACATGGCACTGCCTGTAGCACTGCCTGAACCAAAGGTTCTAACACTGCATGGTACAGAAGATCTATCACTAATCGTTTCAATGGTTTTGCACTATCTGCAGCAGCGGACCACACTCTGTGTGAACCAAAAGGTCTGAAACTGTCTGCTCCAGTTGACATGACACAATCTGAACCATGGAATCTGACTCTGTCCGGTCTATTGGACCTGGTGCGATCTGGACCACTGGATATCACTCTGTCTGAGCCAGATGATCTGACACTGTCTGTTCCAGAGGATCTTACACTGTCTGATCCAGTGGACCTGACACTATCAGAAACGTTAGGCTTGACGCAATTGGACACAATGGATCTCACTCGCTCTACTCCAATGGATCTGACATTTCCTGAAACAGTGGATCTGGCACTAGGTGATCGAATGGATATCATTCTGTCTGATCCGGTGGAGCTGTGTTTCTATAAACTGTTTAATATAATATTTTCCATAATGTTTGAATCTATGGACAAGCTGGTGCCTCCCACGACATCCTTGCACAGTTAGTGGGAAAGCGTGTTCAGGATGCCGGAAACAGTCCACTGAGTGAGTGAATTGAGAGCCCGGATTAAACTTCATGCTGGGAATACCTGAGGACTCTAAAACAAAAAACAAAAATACCTGGAAAAACTGAGCAGGTCTGACAGCATCTGCGGAGATGAACACAGTTAACATTTCAAGTCCATATAACTCTTCAACAGTACTAAGTAAAAAGAGAAAGGAGGTGAAATAGAAGCTGGTTTAAGGGGGCGGGGTTGGGACAAGTAGAGCTGATTAGAGGGCCAGTGATAGGTGAAGATAGCCAAAATATGTCTTAGGCAAATGGACAATGAGATGTTGACGGTTGTGATAGTATGTAAGAAATGTGCTAATAGGTGACATTAAGGGTAGAAAGCAGGACGAACAAGGTACAGATAACCCTAGCGGGTGTGGAGTGGGGGGGAGGGATAGAAATTGGCTAAAAGGTAGAGATAAAACAATGGATTTAAATACATTTAAAAACAATGGAAAAAGGTGGGAAAATAAAAATCCATATAAATTATTGGGAAAGAGGGGGGATCGGAAAGGGGGTGGGGATGGAGGAGAGAGTTCATGATGTAAGGTTGTTGTTTTTCTATTTTTCCTTAGTTCTGTTGAAGAGACATACGGACGTTAAGCGTTAACTCTGTTCCTCTCCGCAGATGCTGTCAGAACTGCTGAGTTTTTCCAGGTATGTTTATTTTTGTTTTGACTTTCCAACATCCGCAGTTCCTTTCCTTTTACCTGAGGACTCATGTCCCAGAGGGGAGAGCGCATGCGCGGACAGAGTATTGTGGGGGGAGGGGAATGCGGATGCCAATGCATGCGCAGATCCGAGAATGGAAATTTGCACGCGTTCGCAAAACCTTTGGGGAAGGCAGAACGCTGCAGTCATTGATGGAGGAGGGCCTTAGCGCATGCGCGGAAGAGGAAGGGCGGGGCGCGTGTATAGAGGGAAGCGCGGTGAGAAGAACAGGTGATTGCGCTGCACGGGCGCGGACCGTCGTCGGGCTGTGGGGAGGGGAGGAGCAGCGGGATAATGAGGGTGAAGGGCATGATTGAAGACAGCCAGCCGGTGAGCTCGCGGAAGGCCTTTCCGTGCCGGAGGGTGTTTGAAGGAAGCCAATGCGCATGTGCGGTGGCTGAAGCAGCGGGACTGTGTCAACATGGTGGAGGAATGCGGCCCGACTGCGCGTGCGTGACCGGTAACAGAGGGACTGCGCTTGTTCGGATGCGGGTGGCGGGAAGAGCAGCTCGTGTTTGTCGATTCAAAGATAAACGGTCGGGCAGCGACCGCGCCTGCGCAAGAGCGGGAGATTCAACCCTTCCACAGAGATCAACGAGAGAGGGATTCCACACTGGGACAGTGTAAGGGATCAACTCGAGAGGGATTCCACACTGGGGCTGTGCCAGAGATCGACTAGAGAGTGATCACACACTGGGGCTGTGTCAGTAATCAACTAGAGAGGGATTCCACACTGGGGCTGTGTCAGAGATCAACTAGAGAGGGATCTCACACTGGGGCTCTGTCAGAGATCAACTAGAGAGGGATTCCCCACTTGGGCTGTGTCAGAGATCAAATAGAGATGGATTCCAAACTGGGGCTGTGCCAGAGATCAACTAGAGAGGGATTCCACACTGGGGCTGTGTCAGAGATCAACTAGAGAGGGATTCCACACTGGGGCTGTGTCAGACATCAACTAGAGAGGGATCTTACACTGGGGCTGTGTCAGACATCAACTAGAGAGGGATTGCACACTGGGGCTGTGTCAGAAATCAACTGGAGAGGGATTCCAGACTGGAGCTGTGTCAGTGATCAACTAGAGAGCGATTCCAGACTGGGGCTGTGTCTGAGATCAACCAGAGAGAGATTCCACACTGGGACTGTGTCAGAGATCAACTAGAGAGGGATTCCAAACTGTGGCTGCAACAGATATCAAATAGAGAAAGATTCCAAATTGGGGCTGTGTCAGAGATCAGCTAGAGAGGGAGTGCACACTGGGGCTGTGTCAGAGATCAACGAGAGAGGGTTTGCACACTGGGGCTGTGTCAGTGATCAACTAGAGAGGGATTGCACACTGGGGCTATGTCAGAGATCAACTAGAAAGGGATTCCATACTTTGATTGTGTCAGAGACCAATTACAGAGGGATTCCACACTGGAGCTGTTTCAGGGATCAGTTAGTGAGGAATTCCACAGTGGGAATGTTTCTTATCAAATCGTTAGTGAACCCACATTGTGGGGAGCCAGAGATCAACCTGGGCGTTGCCCCAGATTAGGAGGTTTCATAGGTCAACTACAGAGTGGTCTTGAACTAGGGAGTGTCTGTGATAAACTGGAGAGTGATCCCACACTGTGCAGTCTCCAAGTTCAACCAGCAAGAGTTCCCAGAATGGGGAGTGGCTGAAATCAACTGGAGAATGATCCCACACTGTGGGGGTTTTATCAGAGATTACCGAGAGAGGGATGCCACACTAGCGGGTGCCTGAAATCAACTAGAGAGGGATCCATTATTGCGGATGCCTCTGATCAACGAAAGGGTGAACCGAAATTGTGGGGAGTCAGAGATCAACTAGGGCAGGGCCCCAGGTTGGGAGATGTCAGGGATCAACTCGACAGGGGTCTTGCACTGGGGAGTTTCTCTGATATGCTGGGGAGGGATCCCACACTGGGGAGTCTCTGAGGTCAACTGGAGAGTGACCCAGTACAGGGGATGTATCAGAGATGAACTGGAGAGGGATGCCACACGAGGGGGTGTCTGAATTCAATTAGAGGGGATGATTGAACGGAGTGTGGCAAAGTGAAGGCACGGTGCTTGTGTATCAGAGAGATCATTAACGATGCCACTGATCTATTTCGTAGAATTACAGAGGATTGGCAGCCCAGATACAGGCCTTTTGGCACCTCTGCTCCATACCGGTAATCCTTCCCACACCAGCCTTCTCCCACCCACCACTTCATCACCCCCATCCCCGTATCCTTCTATTCCTTTCTGCCTCATGCATTTACCCAGCTCCCCCACCCCGCACCCCCCTTAAGTTCATCGTCACCATTCACCTCCTCCAATCCGTTTGGGAGCTAGTTCCACATTCCCACCGCTTTCTGAGTGAAGAATTTCCTCCTCAAATACTCGACTGCATTAAAGGCTTAGATTTAGCTTGTCTCCAAAGCCTTTCTTTGCATCCCGGTTGCACTGCAGCCCTACGTTACCACAGTGAATACTCATTAAGAAGGAATCCATTGGTTTTCCTTTAAAGACATTCTGAAATGGTGAAAGTCTCTGAAGAAATGCAAAACTTTATTTATATTTTTCCATTTGCAGAATCCTGCACTTTGATCCGTGGCTCTTCACTCAAGACTCGAAATTGGGGAAATGTGATTCGTGCTGACGTCACACTGTCCAGCACAAAGCCATTGTGACATAGCCCCGTGTTGTCAAGGCACCCGCCATGTGTATCGTCACCAACCTGCTTTGCCCGCTTCCATAGTTACACCCGTTCACTGAAAGTTTACCATTGCATCGATGTACTACCTGCCAACTGGCTACAGCGGCAGTAGCTACTGCGGGTGAGTATTGCATTTTCCCCATCCTCACTGCCCCCCGCACCACCGACCCCACAACCACTGTCATCCAGGGTTATGTCAAGATGGATTATCTTTTTGTTTTTGAGGACATGGGTTGGTTTTGTGTGCAAATAAATTCCGTCTCTGTTTCCCCATCGGTCAATGAGCTGGAAAGGCCGGTGGTCAATGAAAACGGAGCCAGGGGGAAGTCCGGCCGAACGCGACATCGAGGTGAAGAACTCAGTTGCCATGGCGCCTGAGGAGGCAGCACCAGAAATCGGGAAGATGGAAGTTCCCGCCAAGCAGGTGGAAGTCACCGTTGTGTTAACGCGATCTGACGCTGAGGAGAAGAGAAGTGCCCAGGCGCTGCATTGAGCCCAACTGAGCGAGGTGAGCCATGTGAGCTGGACAACGAATCGGATCATGATGACATTTCAAAAGATGGGTTACGATCTCCTAGGCTGGGTCGGAATAACAAAGGGCCCGCTAGATGGTCTCACAGGTTCCTCATAGTCTCTGTGACCCAGGGGATGAGGCAGATATGTGTCCTATAATCTTGGCACATCCTCCCACGGAGATTGAAGGTACACAGGAGCACCGATCGCTGATTCAGTGAGATCTGCTAACACACACGTGGCTAGTGGCCCATTCGCTGGTAGGGGTGTGGC
The DNA here is from genome assembly GCF_964194155.1 of Cetorhinus maximus. NCBI lineage: Eukaryota > Metazoa > Chordata > Chondrichthyes > Lamniformes > Cetorhinidae > Cetorhinus > Cetorhinus maximus. The sequence continues at coordinate 148,070 of NW_027596499.1, forward strand.
TGCAAGCAAGCTGTAAGTGTCTACCGATAAGTGTTAACATAGGGCTGATTTGGAGCAGGGCCACCCTACAACCAATGATTTGGTGACCGACCCCCCTCCCCCACTAATTCCCCAGCACGTGTGGAAGTCTCTATCCCTGGACAGTGGGGTATTACGCTGCAATAGGCCAGGCTACACCACGTCAAGGTGGGTTTACAACCACTGGGTAAACTCCAGACGTGAGCCCTTCTGACAGCATTGATGGTCTACCAAGTAGGGAAACTAATCTGGATGTCAGCCCCAGCTAGTTTGGAGCATCACGCGATGACTTATCCATGTCCACCCAATAGCAGTGCAGGTATAATGGAGGAAGAGGACAGACTGGTCAAACACAGAGACATTCACGACAGACATTTAGTTCCCAATTGGAGCCTGTGGTGAAAAAAATCCTAGCTGGAAAAGGGACAGGTGAGCTGCAGGAGGAGGACATTGAACATCCCGCAGGCACAGTAAGAAAGAATCTCAGCAGCAGAGCCTTGATGCTGTGTCATTGCAAGATGGAGTGTGAGTACCCATGAGCAAGAATTCCTGCTGAAACGGAGCAATTTCGAAGCAATTCCGTATACCGACTGCACTCCGGGGATGGATGCCCGATTAGCTCTGCAGCCAAAAGCTGGAGCAGAGAACAGGTAAGGCCCCTCGGTCTTGCTGAGCTTCTTTGAGTGCTCCGCCATGCAGTTTCAAACCTGGGAGGCTGGGATCTTGGACACCCTATGCAGGAGGTTGGGGATAGAGCCACAGGAACAATCAGACCACTGACATGGAGCCCAGACCTATGCCAAGTATTCCGAGTGTGATGCGGAAACTGGAATTGTGCAGAATACTCCAGTGAGGTCTAAACCAGATTTTATATAAGTTCCAAACACCTGCCTTACTTTTCATTTTCATTTCACAAATTATCAACCCCAAAGCTTTGCTGACCCGTGTTGCACTGTTAATGTATTGAGAATCTTTAACCCGAGATTCCTTTACTTTATGGCCAGTTACAAGACTTATTTGTGAAGGAGTGGTGGCGCCTTCCAGTTGCAATCCTCTATCCATATCCACATTGAACTTCAGTTGCCATTTGCATGCACATTATCCAAGTTTATTCACGCTGTCATGTATTTCACGGTTGTCTTCTTGGGTATTCTCAATGAGTTGGGAAACACAAAGATTGATGGGTGACCCCAGAAAAGGACAACTAGAATTTCATTAGGGTAGACTTAGGCAAGTTGTTTCCACTTGTGTCCTGGGAGACGTGGCTTGCTGAGGTAAAGAGACCAGAACATGAGGATGCTATCAATATCATATACTCACTATTAAGTCCAATTGGGGAATTCAGGGGAAACTGCTTTACCCAGAGAACGCTGAGAACGTGGAACTCACTTCCACGGGTTGAACTGAATCGTGTCGATGCATTTAAGGGAGGGGTGGGTGCATCTGGACAAACAAGTGAGGGAGAAACGAATAGAAGGATATGAGGATGTGGAGAGATGAAGTGGGGATGGGTGGAGATTAGTGTGGGGCAGGAATACAGGCAAGGAGCAGAGGGGGTGAATGGCCTGCTCTAGTGCAGTGAATCCTCTGTAATCTTTTGAAACAAGAGCAATGGGTGCATTAGGTTGTACGGCACGGTGTGGTAGGGGCAGTTAGTGGAAATCATGGCCTTGTTGAGAGGTGAAATTTTGTATCTTGTCTTTCTGAAAAGAGCTCAGTGGGGATTAGTGTCATGTCGGGACGGTGTTGTGACACTATAATGGTGGGTGAAGCAGCGCCTATAAGTCCCTTCTGTGTCCCAATGAAGAAACAGTCCTCAGTCATGTGATGGGCTTCGTCAAGCAACATTGACCAAACCAGAATTGTGTTGCTGAGCTCACACCAACCGCCAACAATGGGCTCCCATCTTCCTTTCAAGCATACTGCCAGTGAATTACTGTGGTAATTTTGGACAAGCTTGGGCTTGTATCCATTGGCGTTTAGAATAATGAGAGGTGATCTTATTGAAACATCTAAGATTTAGAGGGTCTTGAGAGATTGATTGTTGAGAGGATGTTTCCATTTGTGGGAGAGAATAGACATAGTGGACACAGTTAATAAATCTGGGATATCAGATTAAAGACGGAGATGAGGAGATATTTTTTTTCTTTCAGAGGGTGGTTAGGCTGTGGAATTCTCTTCCGCAGTGAGCGGTGGAGTCTGGCTCATTGAATATGCTTCAGTGGGAGCTTGATAGACTCTTCACTAAGAAGGAAGTCAAACCTTATCGGTGGGAGGCGGAAATGTAGAGTTGTGCCACAATCAGATACTGTCGAATGACAGGAGCAGACACGAAGATGATACTCCTGATCCTAATTCCTATTTCCATATGTGTTGCATTATCATTGATTATAACTCTGGTTGCTTGGATACATCAGTGATTGATTGCAGTATTTTTTTGCCCCTCATTCGCTCAGCAGCCAATAAGAGTGGAGCTGACTGCGAGGATTATTGCCAGTGAAAAATAGGAAGCCGTGCTGTAAGAGTGGGCGTGACCAAGTGTAACTGCACCATGGGAGGAGTGAGGGTGACGAGGTCTCCAAACGCAACAGGAGCAGTTCAGCAAGATGGTGGGTGTCCACTGCGCGGGCGTGCCCAGCTCGGTCTTGTGTGCCTGTGTGACTCTCCAATCCCTGGCGGGTTTCAGCCAGCACACCTGCTTGCAGTACCGGTTGCTGGCAATACGCTTGCGCCTCCTTCCCTGTTCCCTCCCTCCTTCAGTGTCACATGACGCACAGCCGAGGAGAGTCCTAAAGTGACTGGGTGGGATGGAACGAGGAGAAAGGGCAGCTGGTGCGACTGAGGCCGTAAATGTGAGAGGGCGTGGGAGGACTGAAAAAAAGTGTCACATTTCTGGTGTACAGTCGCATGCGGTTACGTTACTGCAATAGTTATACAGTGCCCTAAATTAATGATCCACGATATCCAGAAAGAAAAACAGAAGGAGGCCATTCTGCTTGTCTTGTCCATGCTGGTTTTCTACAAGAACAACCCAGCTAGCCCCACTCTCCCTGCCCTTTCAATGTAGATCTGCAAGTTTCTTTTCTTCAGTTAATAATCCAATTCCTTCTTTAAAGCCTGGATCTAACCTACCTCCGCCAGACACTCAGGCAGCTCGGTCCAGATCCTAACCAATTGCTGCATAAAAAAGTTTCTCCTCACATCTCCTTTGCTCCTTTTGCCAATCGCCTTAATTTGGTGTCCCTCTGGTTCTCAATCATTCCGCCAATGGGAACAGCTTTTCCCAATTTACCTTGTCCAGACTTCTCATGATTGTGAACACCTCGATCAAATCCCCTCTCAGCCTTGTATTCTCCAAGGAGAACAATCCCAACTTCTCCAAATTAGCTACATAACTGAAGCTCCTCATCCCTGGAGCCATTCCCATGACTCTTTTCTGCTCTCTCTCTCTGCAACCTTCACATTCTTCCCAAATTGTGGCGAGCAGACTTGAACACAGCTATCACTATCAACATCCCAGGGGTTACAATTAACTGGAAACTGAATAGCACCAGCAATATAAATACTGTGGCTAGAAGAGCAGGTCAGAGGTTGTGAATTCGGCAGAGAGTAACCCACTTCCTGGCTCCCCAAAGTCTAAACAGCATCTACAAGGCACAAGTCAGAAGTGTGATGGAATACTTTCCACTTTCCTGGATGAATGCAGCTCCAACATAATTTAGGAAGCTTGACACCATGCAGGACAAAGCAGCCTGCATGATTTGCACGCCATCCACAAACATTCACTCCATCCACCAGCGATGCAATGTGACAGCAATGCTTACCATCTACAAGATGCACTGCAGCAACCCAGCAAGGCTGCTTCGGCAGCACCGCCCAAACGTGTGTCCTCTACCACATAGAAGGACAAAGGAAGCAGACACAGGGGAACGCCACCACCTGCAAGGTCCTCTCCAAACCAGACACAATCCTGACTTGGAAATATATTTTTTAGTTGATGGGCAATATGATTGGCGCAGGCTTGGAGGGCCGAAGGGCCTTCTTGTTCCTGTGCTGTACCTTTCATTGTATATCCGTCGTCCCTTCACTTTCACTGGGTCAAAATCCTGGAACTCCCGCCCTAAGAGCACTGTGGGGGTACCTACACCACATGATATGCAGCGGTTAATGGAGACAGCAAACCACCACCTTCACAAGAGGCACTTAGGGATGGGCAACAAACGTTGGCCTAGCCAGCGATGCCCACATCCCATGAATGATTTAAATAAGGAACTGAATGCTGAGGGCAACGGGGCAAAGAGGGCTTGGAGTTCCGAGTGATGAGTTATCGGAATGAATGAAGGTGCAGTGTGATTCTGAATAATGAGGAAGGGCATTGCGCCTCAGAATAGCTAAGGACACCAAAACTCTTTCTCGGAAAGCATTGGAGGCTGCATCATTGAATTTATTGAAGATGGATTCTTGATGGAGAAGACAGTCATGTGTTGCGGGGAGTGGCGGAAAGGAAGGTGGGGTTGAGGCCACTGTCAGATCAGGCATGATCTTATCGATTGGATGATCAGACTTGAAGGGCCGAATGGCCTACTCCTGCTTCTAAGGCTTCTATTCCTAGAAGTAAGTGTTGAGGCTCAGAGTGAGAGATGCACATCCATGATGTAAAGAGTACAGGGAGCGTCAGGCCGTGAATGATGAAGGGGACAAGGCAGGGAATGAGTTAGCCGGGCTTAGGGTGATGGACATTAGCACAGAGTAAACTGCACGCGGGTAAGTGCGACTAAGGATGAAAGTGGCTTAGTGTAAAGGCAGGGCAAGGAGGCAGTGTACAGTGGAATCCCTCTCTAGTTGATCCCTGACACAGCCTCACAGTGAGATCCCTCTCTGGTTGATCTCTGACACAGCCCCATCGTGGAATCCCTCTCTAGTTGATCTCTGATACAGTCCCAGTGTGGAATCCTTCTCTAGTTGATCTATGACACAGCCCCAGTGTGAGATCCCTCTCTAGTTGTTCTCTGACACAGCCCCAGTGTGCAATCCCTCTCTAGTTGATCTCTCTGGAAGGGTTGGTTCTCCCACTCTTGCGCAGGCGCGGTCGCTGCCCGACCGTTTATTTTTGAATCGACAATCTCGCGCTGCTCTTCATGTCACCCGCATCCGGGCATGCACAGTCCCACTGATATCGGTTAGGCACGCGCAGTCCGGCCGCATTCCTCCAGGATGTTGACACAGTCCCGCCTCCTCAACCACCGCACATGCGCATTGTCTTCCTTCCAACACCCTCCGGCATTGAAATGCCTTCCGCGAGCTCACCGGTTCGCTGTCTCCAATTCCGAACTTCACCCTCATTATCCCGGTGCTCCACCCATCTCCCACTGTCCGACGACGGTCCGGACCCATGCAGCGCAATCGCCTATTTTTCGCGCATGCTCCCCTCCCTACGCGCACCGTTCCCAGCCTTTCCTCTTCCGCGCATGCGGCAAGGCACCCCCCCCCCCCCACCCCCAACATAAATGTGTGCCGCGTTCCGTCTTCCCCAGCGGTTTTGAACACGCGTGCAACTTTCCATTCCCGGATCTACGCATGTGTTGCCATTGGCTCCCCCCTCCCCCCAACAAACCTCCAACCGCGCATGCGCTCTCCACTCTGGGACATGAGTCTCTCTCAGGTGAGCGTAAAAACATTCGAAAATCAACAAACCTGGAAAAATTCAGCAGTTCTGAAAGCATCTGTGGAGAGGAACACAGTCAGACCTGCTGAGTTTTTCCAGGTATGTTTATTTTTTGTTTAAGAAGCCTAAGCTGCTCCAGATAGTGCCGAACCATTGAAACGATTAGTGATAGATATTCTGTATCAGGCAGTGTTAGAACGTTTGGTAGGCAGTGCTACAGGAAGTGTCAGGTGCTTTGGTTCAGAAAGTGTCAGATACCCTACAGCAGGCAGTGTCATTTTCTCATGGTTCAGAGAATGTCAGATGCACCGGTTACAGCAGGGCCAGATCCTCTTTTTCAGTTAGTGTCAGGCTTTCCAGTTCAGATAGTATCAGGTAATCTGGGTCGGACAGAGTGAGATTCAATGGTACAGACAGTGTCTTGGGTTCTGTTTCACTCAGTGCCTCATCCTCTGCTTCAGTGTCAGATCCACTGGATCAGGCACTATCAGATCCATTGGATCCGAAATGTCAGAAAATGTCAGATCCTATGTCCCAGACAGATTGAGATCCACTGCTACAGTCAGTGCCAGGCACTCTGATTCAGACAGAATGGGATCCAACGGTGCAGACCGTGTCAGATGCTGCAGTTCAAGTAAGATCTTCTGGCTCGGAGAGTATCATATTCGCTGATCCTGACAGGGTGAGATCCAATGGTGCATGCAGTGCCTTGTGCTCTGATTCAGTCAGTGTCTCATCCTCATGTTCAGTCAGTACCTGATCCTTTGTTTCAGCAAATGCCTCATCCTCGAAACAGTTCTGACTGGGTAGGGGGGCGTGTGGGTGGGGGTGTGGGGTAGTTTGGGAGGAGGGGATTTGTTGGGAACAAGGTCAGATGTGTAGGCAAATCTCAGAGAATATTAAATGTAATAGGGCAATACTAGTTGGGGATTTCAACTTCCCCAATTTTAATGGAGATAGTGTTTGTGTGGAATGGTTAGAGGGAGCAGATGGTGGGGGTGGTGCACGGTGTCGGAAATCTCAAAGTGCATGCAGGAGATCTTTTTTGAGCCTGCACGCATAAATTCATACAAAAGGGGGGGCGGTACTGGACCGAGTCTTAGGGAATGACGCCAGGCAAGTGGAAAAAGTCTCAATGTGGGAGCAGTTCCAAAATAGTGACCATAACTTTGTAAGATTTAAGGTAATTATAGGAAAGGACAAAGATAGACCGGAAATAAAGGTCATGAATTGGAGAAGGCCGATTTCAAGTTGACAAGACAGGATTTGGCTAAAGTGTATTCGGAGCTACTACTTGTTGGAAAGTCTACATCAAACCAGTGGGTGGCATAGAAAGTGAAAACAGTAAGATTTCAGGGCCAACATATTCCCATAGAGGTGAATGGCAGGACCAGCAAGGTCAGTGCTCTCTGGATGTCAAGCGATATAAGCAAAATAAAGAAAGCTCGTGTCAGATACAGAGGCAGAAAACGATGTAAGACCTAGAATAGTGTGGAAAGTGTAGGGGGTACTGAAAAAGTATTTAGGAGGGCGAATAAGGGGCAAGATAAAGGAAATCACAAGGCATCCTATAAATATATTAACGGCAAGAGGATTACCAGGGAAAGAATATGGTGCAAAATGGACAAAAGTGGCAATGTGTGCGGGGAGGTGAAGGACGTAAGTGATGTTTTGAATTATTAATTTTCATTTGTGTTCACAAAAGGGAGGGGTCGGACGTAGGTGCAGTGATCGGGGAGGGGAACTGTGATATACTTGAACAAATTGGCATTGGAAGCGAGGAGGTGTTACTGATTTTAACGGGGATGAACATTGGTAAATCCCTAGGCCCAGATGAGGTGTATCCCAGGCTGCTATGTGAGACAAGGGAGGAGATCGCAAGGGCCCTGACACTAATTTTCAAAACGCTTTGGCCACAGGAGAGGTGCCAGTGGACTGGAGGACAGGGAATGTAATAACATTATTCAAGAAGTCTTGCAGTGATAAACCTCGTAATTGCTGTCCAGTGAGTCTTACCTCAGTGGTAGGAAAACTATTGAAAAAAACAAGTCTGAGGGACAGGATTAATCTCCACTTGGAGAGCTAGGGGTTAATCAGAGATAGTCAGCATGGCTTTCTCAACAGGAGGTCATATCTAACACATTTGACTGAATGTTTCGAGGGGCTGGCTGGTTGTGTAGATGAGGGTAGTGCTGTTGATGTAGTGAACATGTTCTTCAGTAAGGCTTTTGACAAGGTCCCACATGGGATCCAGTTCAATAAGTTAAATGCCCACGGGATCCAGGGCAATTTGGCAAATTGGAGCCAAAATTTAATTTGTGGCAATGGCAGAGGGTGATGATCGAAGGTTGCTTTAGCGATTGGCAGCCTCGGTCCAGTAGCGAAATGCAGGATCGGTGCTGCGACCCCTGCTGTTTTTAGTGCACATTAATGATTTGGATATGAATATAGAAGCTATGATCAGTAGCTTTACAGATTGGTGGTGACGTAATTAGTGAGGAGGAAAGCCTTAGAGTCCTGGACGATATAGGTGGGCTGGTAAGACGGGCAGAGCGGTGGTAAATGGAACTTAATCCTGAGAAATGTGAGCTGATGCATTTTGGGAGACCAAACATGGCATAGGAATACACAGTGAATAGTAGGACCTCGGAAGAACAGGGGATCAGTGGGACCTTGGTGTACATGTCCATTGATCCCTGAAGGCAGCAGCGGAGGAAGATAAGGTGGTTAGGAAGGCTTACGGGATACGTGCCTTGATTAGCAGAGACATAGAATTTAGAATCGGGAAGATTATGTTGGAGCTTTATAAAACGATATTTGCGTCACAGGTGGAGTGCTGTGTGCAGTTATGGTCGCCAAACTATTGGAAGACTGTGATTGCACTGGACAGGATGCAGAGGAAATAGAGCAGGAAGTTGCCTGGGCTGAGAATTTCAGCTATGAAGAACGGCTGGATAGGCTATGGCTGTTTTCCTTACAGCAGAGAATGCTGGGGGTGGGGGGGTCCTGACAGAGGGAGGCAAAACTATGAGAGAAATAGAATGTGGAGGTGGGAAGAAACGTTTGCCCTGAAATCATATGTCAATAACCAGGGGGCATAGATTTAAGGTAAGGCGATTTGAGGATTTTTTTTTTACACCCAGAGGGATTTGGAATCTGCCAGAGGTGGTGGTAGAGTACGGAAACTTCACAACGTTTGAGGAGTATTTAGATGAGCACTTGAAACGTCATAGCATTCATGGCTATGTGCCCAGTGATGGAAAATGCGATTAGAGTAGATTGGTGCAGAGACACGATGGGCTGAAGGGCCTGTTCCTCCGCTGCACATGTCCACAACTATGACTTGGTGACTCTATGGCACTTATTCAGCAACTATGAGATCCCCTGGCTCAGTGAGTGTCTGAACCCCTCGTTCAGCGAGTGACTGATCCCTTGATTCAGCGAGTGACTGATTCCATGATTTCGCTGATGGCTGATCCCCTGATTCAATCATTGTCAAACCCCCTGATTCGGCCAACGTCAGACCCTCTGGTAGAGACAGTATCATATACTCAGGTTCACAGAGTGTCAGATCCCCTGGCTCTGCCAGTGTCTGATTCCCTGGTTCTGCATGTTTCGGATCCTCTGGCTCTCCTAGGCTCTGATGCTCCAGTATTGACATAACAAGGAAATATATTTATTTACAGTGCACACAATAGATATTTGCATTAGAACAACTGTTATATACACCAAGGCTTTATTTATACCTCATTTTGGGAGAATAATGAATTGATTTAAAAAGTAGGAGGAGGTGCAGGAGGTTCGTATCCTGGGGATTTCGTGTTCATTCAGGTTCTGGACAGCAGCAGGTGACTATGCAATTATGCAAAGAGGTGGCACATCGGGAGACTTGGAAACATTTTGGACGTTCCAGGAGTAAGGTTGAAAATTCCGCTGCGAGATCTCGGAGCTGCTGTTGCTCATTATTGAATAACTCGCCACCCATTGCGAAGGAACTCAACATGTTCGGGAATCAAAACCTGACTGTCATGATATGCAGGCAGGACAATAACACAAGTGTTATTATTTCTGAGTTCTGATCATTGTCCAGTAGGACAATCAATGTGTTTTTAATTCTCCAATACATTCTTTTCACTGCGTTACATTTCCCGGTCTCTGACACAACCACTGGGTAGTAGGACAGGCGTTCAGCAAATCCCTCAATAAGCTTTCACCACTGTGGTGATGAACTGCAGCACTGAAACCAGCGGAGCTCTCAACAGTCCAATAAAGAAGGAGACCATAGTAACTGCCTGATCGTCTTGAGCTCTAAGGATCTGAGAAACAACTTTGTGAAAATTTCGCAGCTGACTGAGAGCTGCATGTTCCGTCATTGCCCTGACCAGCAGAACAGATCAATTGGGGAATTAATATATCCTCAATTTCTCTTCATTTGTTGAAGCATATGTCTGTGTGTTTCGTTGCACAAAGTCTGCTAACGTTCAGAAAGAGATCTGAAGTCCAAGTGACCTTGCAAAATTATGTAAAACGAGTTTTCTCGTTTTAAGACTTTTGCTCTGTAAAGTTCACTGAAATCAACCAAGGCTAAATATCGATGAGCAGGCAACTAATACATTAAATTACAAGGAATAAATCCCGTTTTAACATCATAACTGAAAAGAAAAACTCACTCCGAGTTTATGCATTATAGACACTATCTGTAGTCATGTAGCCCTAACCAGACCTGCTGAGTTTTTCCAGGTAATTCTGTTTTTGTTTTGGATTTCCAGCATCCGCAGTAGTGTTTTGTTTTTAGCCCTAACCATAACGTCTGGCGCAACCCGGCTCTAACAGGAACCGTTTTCCATTCTTCACTGAGTTGAAACAAAGTCTCCACCATTCAAGGCTTTGAACATTATGGACTGAAATCCCCATTGAAGATTCCCTCTGGTGGTTCCAATATCTTGAACTCTTACCAGTCCGTGGTTCTAACGAGCTATCTGCTTGGTCATTATCTGAAAATAACTCCTTTTCTTCTGCATGGCTTAGCAGCACCTGCTGTGGGCCTTCGTTCCCCTGACACTTAGGTCTGACTGATTCTCAGATTTTAAGCCAGTACTCATCAAAGCACATGTTACTTCTTCCTTTGTGTCAAAGTGTTAAAGCTCAGCACTGACTTTCAGTAGTATTGAACCTCAGCCCCAGATATCCATGTCAACCAGATCACAATGCCCTGTCTCCTGGAAGAGTTCAATTCAACTTCACACCGTCCTTCATTCCAGGACATTATTTTCTTGCTTTTAATTGTAATAGAAAGCTTATATCATAACTAACTTATAACGTCCAAGAGTCATGACAGTTGTCTGATTCAATAGCAGCATCACTGTTTTTTTTGAAGTTCTCACTTGAAGCCCCACATGACAGAGTTTCAAACTCCGTTTCCACGATTCAGTATCAGCAGCAAAATCATTAAGCAGAGTATGATTAAGAAAGTTACTTAGATAAATAAGTTGTGTGATGAATATTAGGGGGAAAATGTGTTGAATGATCCTGGCAATTCGTGCTAAATGAGAATCTCATGCAGCTCATTGCCAGGGATAATATTTCTCGCGGATGGATTAGTTATTTTCTAAACAGCAGCTTAAAAGCACTCACTGCACAGTCTCAGCCCCTTTTCCACTGATTTTCATACGTGCTTGATGAACTTGTCTGAATGGAAGGGGAAAGGAACAGGACACAACTGCTGCTCTGGTGTCTGAGGTCAAAATCGTCACACAATGTAGAACCCAATGTTTCATACCCTGGAAAGGAACAGACTCCAAATGTACCCTCAGTGTAGCAAGTATGTCTGAGACCTGGTTCTGAAGTTCACTGCTTCGTTGTTAAAAGCTGATTTGCATTTACAAGCACAGCGGCTGCACAGGAAGTCCTGGGGAGTTCGAATACTTTCTTGCAGTATAGCCGTCCCACAAAGCTGTGCTATCCAGCTGAATACGGCCAAATAATGGCTCGTCCCTGTGTGGGTTTCGGAACCACCCTGCAACCTCAAGCGTTTCTTCAATGATGTGAACGTTGCAGCCAGTCCGGTCCTGGGCTGTAGACGCCAAACTAGGGGGCAGTCGAATGTCGATTTCCAGCATTGGATGCTCCCAGATTGTCTTCATCTAGATCCTTATCCCACAACACCACCAAACCCGGCCACCCACCAGCCCCAACAAAAACGGTCGAATCTGGCTTTACGTGTGCCACACATTCCGCTCTCTTGACACTTCACTCCAACGCTAGGATGTGCCATGGCCTTCGGGTACATTACTGCCTCATCTGCTATATCTCACAGGCACTGACAATCCTGCGATGTCATCTAGAATTCAGCGTGTGTTTGAGAGTGCAGTGGGTGATTGGGATTCCCCACGTTTCTCTTGAGCTGGGGAGATGAATTTCAGTGGATAGTCACTCTCCATGTAGACAAAACATGTGTTAAAGTAGTGTTGATGCATTACTTTGTCTCTGTGTCGAAAGGAGGGGGTGTTCGACTTCTATCATTTTCAGCATTTCTGCCACTTTTCCTGCAGGGATTTTTATTCATGGGTTCCAGTTAGGAACTCACTAAGTGCCGTGGGTGCCTCGGTGTTGCTGAGCAGTGAATCATCTTCCTCCATTTGACCTGCATTTCAGACGGTGGAATGGACGAGACCACACCCACAGGAAGCGCTAACTCACTAGCACCGTCACACGGAGCCGTTTCCTCTGCCTGATATGGGACAGTCACGATGATGAAAAACACATGCAGACCTCCAACAGGAGATTCCACCACCCACTACCCCACCAGTGCCTGAGAAACCATCTTGCTGTGGATCAGCCTGGCCCACCTCATAAAGCTGCTCTACCTCACACCACCCCACTTCTCCAGAGGTGGAGATGTCATGAGTCTCCACGGCAAGTCCCAGTCATCTATGGGAGGACGTTCTTCCTCCAAAGCATCTGAATTTTGATGTCTGTCTTTAACTGTTCTCAGCCTGACAGCAGCCTCCATCCCATTAGCACAAAGCAATCGGCCTCCACTCTTTCAATGTTTGCGACACAACCTGGGGTGGCATTTCTGTGTTCCTTTACTCCAGCACCAGGAGGTGCCCTGATTGTTGGGCACGTTTCAGTCTCTGACTGAGTCAATGAAAATCTCCCGGGTCCACCTGGAAGGCACCTTGCCTATTAGCATGTGGTCGGTGAATGAAATCTTTTAAAATCCTATCTATGAAGGGACAATGGGGCAGTGGCTGCCAACGGGTTCCCGTTCAGTTAGGACAAATAAAGCAGTGCTGATGAGTTTCCCTCTCGCTGTTACCGAGCAATGGCTGTTGGGGGGTGACAGTGTGAGGGTGGGGCTGCGTGGGGGCGGAAGGGGCGGAGGTGTCCCCTGTTACCATTTTGAGTTGGGAATGTACTGTTTAACTTTAGTGCCTCGGTGCCAGTGACCAGTGTATACTCTTCCTTCATTTCCCTGGTCTTGAAAACAGAGCAAGGAGCAGATAAAGCATTTTAGAGAACAAGCAAAGAAATGGCTCCTCCAATTGTTCAACCACTGCCTGGCATCACACAAGAAACATAATATTTGGCAGAAGGCACAAGTAATAGCACTATCAAAGCCCAGTAAAGATCCCTCAGCGCCTAAGAGTTTTCATCCAATTTAACTGCTTTGCCGCACCAATAAGCTGTTTGAATCCCTGATATCTAATAGGATACCACCATCTGTAGATGGGAAGATCATTCCAGAGCAAGCAGATTTCCGCCCCGGCAAATCAAAAAACAAGCTAACTGCTCAACCTCACACAACATATCGAAGATGGTTTTGAGCAAGGGATGGTAACATGTGTTGTTTTTGTAGACCTGTCAGCAGCATCCGATACAGTGAACCATAGACGTCTCCTCTGGAAGATCCTAGAGATGACAAAAGATATTCACTTAACAGAGCTGTTAAAAAGCATGCTTCAGAATCGCCGGGTCGATGTTGAACTAAGTGGGTAGTGCAGCAGGTGGTGTATTCAGAAGAATGGTCTTCCTCAGGGAAGCATGCTTGCACCGCTGCTGCACAACATCTACACGAATGACCAACTTATAGACGGTGTCACACGCCGTTTTATATCTGCTGATGACTTATGTTCAACTGCCAAAGGCACTGATTTTAAAACCGTGGAAAAAACGCTTTCTGAGGCCTTGGAGGGACTAAGATCGTACTATGAAGAAAACCACCTTCGCACAAACCCATCAAAGACACTATTTTGTGCATTCCACCTCAGAAACCGTGAAGACAAACGCCAGATTAATGTAACCTGGTGTGGAGCAACACTGACGCATCACGAGCACCTTATCTACTTAGTCACACTTGATAGATGACTCACCTTCAAGAACCACGTTGAAAAGACAAAAGCAAAAGTGAGCGCACGAAACAACATCCTGAATAAGCTCACTAACACAAAATGAGGAGCAAGCTGGAAAACATTGTGAACCAGTGCACTTGCTCTTTATTATTCCACTGCCAAATACGCCTGCACTGCATGGGAAAGATCTACTCAAGCCGAGAAGATGGATGCAGTTCTGAATGCAAGCTGCTGACTTATCATAGGTTGTTTTAAACCAACAAACACCAACACCTTGTATATCCTGGCGGGTATCACTACTCCTGATATAAGAAGAACGGTAGCCAGCAAGAACGAGCTATTCTGTCAAAAATCAGATGAGAGGCACCCTCTACTTGGTCAAAAACCTACACCCAGCCGCCTAAAGTAACCGAGGAGCTTCATGAACAGTGTTGTTCCATTACAATCAAACCAATCTGAAGCCCGCATCGCCTTGTGGAAAGACCGGCTCGCCAGTCTCGAACAAAACCCAGTGATGCAAATTCTACCGGATGAAAGCCTTCCACCAGGAGCTAATTGCATCTGAGCAACCTGGAAGTGCCTTAACAGAGTTAGGTCTTTCAAAGGTCTCACTAAGCAAATGGGGACATGCAACCAGCCTAACAACTTGTGAATGTGGAACTGAGCCACAGACTATGCAAGATTTCCTGCAATGCCTATCGCTAGAGTAACCCTGCACTGTTGCAGATCTTGCCGAATTCAACAAAGAGGCGCAAAAATGTGTCCAGTTCAGGCTGGGCCATGTATAGACTGTCGATGGACACGATAAGAATCATTTCCCTGGTTTGTTGTTGCGGAGCATGGAGGAGGCCTCGCCTGGAATTGTTTCAAACTCACTGTCGATTCATTCTCGAATCGGGGGGCACCCAGACCTTTGGAGAGATTTCCATCGTGTCTCCCATGTCACAAAGCCTTTGAGAATATATTGAGCCCATCCAGCTGGCCGGTTGCAGCTGACATGAAAATTGGTGGGTTGGTAAATAGTGAGGAGAAAAGCCTAAGATTACAATAGGATATAGACGGGCTGGTCAGATGGGCTGATCAGTGGCATATGGACTTTAATCTGGATAAGTATAAGGTAATGCACTTCAGCAGGACAAACAATGCACGGGAATGCACGTTGAATGCAAGGACCCTGGGATGAACCGAGGATCAGAGGGAGCTTGGTGTGCATGTACACCCGTCCCTTAAGTTAGCGGGATAGGTAGATAAGTTGGTTAAGGGGGCATATGGGATTCTTGCATTTATTAGCCAAGGAATAGAATATAAGAGCAGGGTGGTTAGGCTGGAACAGTATAAAACACTGGTTAGGACACAGCTTGAGGGCAGAGGAGATTTAAGAGGGTGTGCCTGGGGCTGAGAGCTTCAGTTATGAAGAGAGATTGGATAGACTGAGTTTAATTTCCCTGCAGCAGAGGCGATTGAGGGGGGGCATGACTGATGTGTATAAAATTTTGAGGAGCATAGATAGGGTAGACAGGAAGGGACTTTTCCACTTGATGGAGGGATCAATTACCAGCGGGCATAAATATAATGTAAGGGGCAGGAGGTTTATAGAGGATGTGAAGAAGAATGTTTTTTTTTCACCCAAAGGGCGGTGGGAAAATTGGAATTCAGTGCCTGAAAGAGTTGTAGAGGCAGAAACCCTCATAATATTTATGAAGTGTTCGGATGTGCACTTGTCATGCCCTGGCATAAAAGGCTATGTGCATAGTGCTGGAAAATGGGATTAGAATTACCAGCTAGTTGTTTGGCCGGTGCAAACTCGATGTTCCGAAGGAATTATTCTGTTTTAAGGCCTCTATTATTTTGTGACCTGTATATCCGATGGTGTCGCCATCCCATAGGACCACTACCCACCACTTTAAAAGTCACAATGACCTGTTCAACTTGTCAATCGAACCGTTACTACGTCATTCGGCTCCACTCCCACAATCTGTCTCCCTGGAGCATTTTTTTCATCTTCTCTCCAACTCCAAATTCAGATCCAGATACAATAACATGTTTCCTGCACCTGACGGTAGGAACTTCCATCTTCCCAAACTCAAAGGCTACATGCCGAGCCACCACAGCAATTGAGGCTTTTGCATTGTTGGCATATTGGACCAGATTTCCACCTGGTTCCTCTTCATTGAGCACCGACTTTGCCAACCCATAAACCGTCGGGGAAGTGTTTATGGAATTTTTTGTTTTCCGAAACCTTCCATGTCTCCAAATGTAAATGACCAATGTCGTCATGATCATGACTGACAGTGTGGGGATACAAATGTTGACCCACAGTAGTACCTGCCTGCAGAAGCAGGTGGCAAACAGAACGCACAGACACTTGGAGGCAGAGCTTGTGGACAACACAATCAATGGGAACAGATGCACGGGAGCAAAGAAAGAACACGGTCAACAAATTATCAGAGGCAGAGGAACAGGGCGAATGTGGAAGAGAATAAATCAAAAACTCCATTCCCTAGGAAATGGCGATGACGTTGAGGATACATACGAGATTGGAAATAAACAACTGAATGACATTTATAGGCGTGACTTTTCCTGGACAGAACTAATTTACAAAACTCCTCAGACCTTGATGAGATGGGAAATACTCTCACAAACACTATTCCAAAGGTTAATGCCAGAGCACAAAGAAATGTAAAAAAGTTCAGGCTAAAAACAGGAAATTTTTGCTGAAATCCTAGAGATTGTTAAATTGAACTGCCGTGAGAGAGAAGGCAGCATGGGCGAATAAGTATTTGCCTGGATCCCAAAGACCTAATTCAAACAGTAAAGAGCACTGACTAAGTTAATCCAACAGTGCAGGGGACCATGCCAGAACTGGCAGGTGCCAAAGCTTTCAGCAGCTTGATACCAGATATGGCGACTAGAACGTGAAGCTTGATGAGGAATCTTCACTCCTGATATCATTCAGCACACCCTTTGGACTGTTCAATTTCCGTCATCAATCATTTGCCCTTAAAGTGAGCACGGATGTGTTGGAGCAGAAATCAGATTTAAACAGGGGATGAAACGGAGCAGTCAGCATAACTGATACTCAGCTCTATGTGTGAATCATAGAACGGTTTCAGTACAGAAGGAGGGCATTCAGCACATTCAGACAGTGAAAGTACGCTGCAGGAGCAATCTCACTACTGCCACTTGTCCACCCTTTCCCCGAAACCCAGCAAATATTTTCCCTTCAGCTTCCCGTCCCATTACCTCTCAGAAACCAGGATTAAACTTTGCTCCACCTCTTTCTCGTACGAACATTCGAGACCCCATCTTATCACGGTGTTAAAGGGGTTTTCCTCATGTCAACTTTGCTTCTTTGGTAAACAAATTACCCTGAAGTCATCTGATTCTTGCGCTTTCTGCCAAAGTTAAGAATAACTATCTACTCTTTCGATTAATCATGATTCAGGTCTCATCTACCTAGTCTCGCAAGTTCCACTTCTCCATAAACAACGCCAGCTCCTCCAATCTATTCACTTAACGGAGGTCCCTCATCGCTGAATCCATTCTCGTCTAATCTTCTCTATTCACTTTGGTCAACTGACATAACGAGGGTAATGCTTGAACTGCAGGCAGTTCAGAGATGCTGATTCCAGTGATGAAGGCGTTATCTCAGGAACAAATTTTCAGCCCCTTTAAGAGTTGAATTTGAAATTCAGTGTCGCCTTGTAACAGGTAAAATTCCGGGAGGCTTTGAACAGGTAGCTGCTGAGACGATGATTCCCTTTGTGCTGGAATCGAACTAGTGGCACAGTTTAAGAATATGCGTCAGGCATTTATGATGGCGATGATGAGGAATTCCTTGTTTCCCAGACTCATTAATTCCCTTCCCCAGTGAGCAGTGAAATCCGGGTCATTCATTATATTCAAAGCTGAGTTCGACAGAGCTTTCATCGACAAGGAAACGGAGGGCAATGGGGAGACGGATATGGAAATGTAGCAAAGGTTTGGAGTTAAGGGCACAATCTGATCAGCGATGACCTTATTAAATGGCGGAGTTGACTCGTGGGCCCTAGTATCCTTCTCTTATTCCTATTTCTAAAGCCATTAATAGCTCTTGATATCTGAAATCTTTCAACAGAAAACAACTTAAACTATCTCACACCACAGCTGATGTGATAAGGGATGATATAGTGTGGGTAATGTAGAGTAAATCTGTTGTGCAGCATGAATGGTTATTTTGTTGTTGAGTTTAGAAGCTGAAGTTCATATTTGAGAACATTTCCTCCTGCGTCTGCCAACTGAACTGGGCTTTGGGAAGAGAGACTGCGCTTGCTGCCATTTCACGTCTCAAACACTAGTTGCCGCTCAATGTTCCGCCTGGCCCTCCTGTTTCTCTCTGGTCCTCCCAGCGTTAACTCTTGCACACCCGTTGCATCGACCGCTGCTCTTTGTCGAACCCCGGCCACAGGTCGTCAGCAATGGCTTCCTGGCTTCAGTGTTTTATTGCAAACATTTATTTTAAATCGACAAAGAGAAAGGAAGAAGCGACTCTTCAGAATGGAGAAGGAACTGGAACTCTGACCCGTCGAGGAGCTAAATAATAATAATAGTGATAATAATGAAATGAAAAATGAGAAGCAGCTTCCTGTTAAGCAGGCAATATTGTTGCGTATGTGCAGTCGGTTCACTCTCCCTGAGTGCAGTGCGGCCCTGCTCACTGATAGAGGGTTTTCCCATCCGCGGGAGATTTCGGGAACAGCGCCTGCCATTGCACTGTTACCAATTATGAGATAAAGAAATCCTGAAATTGAGCAATGAATTTAGTAATTGGTACAATAAGGAGGCCTTTCGGGCATTGGATCCTGTCCGGCATCCAATCAGATCATGGCTAAATATCTACCTGAAAACATCCTCCTTCACACGCACACACAGATACAGACGCAGTCCCACACGCTCGGTTAATTAACTTGCATAAAACACACACACACAAATAAAAAACGCATGAAACACACATAGTCACGCACACATTCACACACATAAAAACACACAGCGTGAGATTGAACAAGTGTGTATCTGTGTGCGTGTGATAGTACAGTGCGAATATATTACTTTGTAGCTGAGAGCATGTGAGTGTGTGTATGTGTGAGACGGAGAGCGTGCGAGGGAGAGCGTGTGATCAGTGTGACTTTGAATTTGTGTATTTGTGATTCAGGAAGTATGTGTTTGTGTGTGCGTATGAGTGCATCAGTAGTGTTTGTGCAAGAGTGTGTCATTTTGAGATTGTGAAAGTGAGTCTGTAATTGTGTGAGAGAGTGCGTGATTGTGTGATGAGTGTCTGTATGTGTTGGGGCAGCAGGGTGAGTGACATTTAGACTGCTTGAGAGAATGTGTGAATGAGCGTGGGAGTGAGAGTGTTATAGAGGGAGAGTATGTCTGAATGTGTGTTTGCGATTGCCTGTTGATGCCCATGAGTGCTTCTCTGTAAGAGTTTGTGAGTGAGTGTGATATATGAGTGTGTACAAGTGAGAGAGCTGAGAGCGTTTTGTGAGTTTGTATGAGTAAATATGTGAATTTGTGTCTGTGCCTTCGTGTGAGAGATAGAGAGTGAGAGTGCCAATGTGTGTGAGACATTGAGTGTATGATATTGTGACTGTGTGACAGAATCTGTGTGTGTGTCCATGTAGGTGTTTGTCTCTGTGCATGTCAGTCTGTGTGAATGAAAGTGCGTGTGTGAGGGAAACAGAGAATGTGTGACATTCTGTCAGTTTGCTATTGAAGGAATATTTGAATCTTGGAGTGTGTGTGAGAGGGAGTAAGTGTGTCGTTGAGATTATGTGTGAGTGCTTGTGTGAATGAGTGTGAGGGAGTGAATGAATGTCTGTGTGCGTGAGAGAAAAAAATGGTATTGGGTGCTTGTGAGTGTCTGTCTGTGTGTGTGTGTGTACATGTTGTGTATGTGTTTGTATGAGTGAGAGAGAGAGAGATGTCGACAGTGTGGAATTGAGTGAGCATGTGATTTCGAGCAAATGTGTGTGTGAGTTTGTGTGGAAAAGTCTGAGTGTACATCAGTCTATGATACTGTGTGTGTGTGTTTGTGTGAGACAGAAAATGCGTGACTTTTTGACAGTGTCAGATTGATTGAGCTTGTGATTTGATTGCGTGAGTGAAAATGTGTCTCTGAGTGGTTATGTGTGAGAGTGAGTTTGTGAGGATGAGTGTGAGTGTATGATACTGTGAGTGTGTGCAGGCGAGATAGTGCATACGTTTTAGAAAGTGTGTTTGACAATTTAATACAGTGAGATCGAGTGAATATGTATGGTTTCCTGTTTCTGTATGTTTGTGTGTGTTTGTGTGTGTGTGTGTGTGGGTTTGAGAGAGAGGCCGGGATTTTCCACGCCGGGCGTGAGTGTTCTCATTGCTTTTCCTATTTTATGATCATGAGCACAATCCCTATATTCAGGGGGGCAGCCCAGGCTGGGTCTATGTCACCCAAAAAGTTGTGCACACAGGGACGAATCAGCCTTTACTCGAGTGCTTGTGAGCCTCGTGTGAGAAGCCTTCCCTGGATGCTTGTCGTTTGCCCTGCACACACGCCCCGATTGCAAAGCTTTCCTTTCGCCAAACGAAATGCTCCGGGTCCCCTTCAGCTGTATATCGCTGGAGAGTTAACCTCAGCGATGTGACTGCAGCTGGAGAGTTCATCCAAGCGATGTAGCTACTACTGGAGAAACGACCCGTGTGAAGTGAATGATGCGGGAGAGCCTACACGAGCGATGTGACTGCTGCTGGAGAGTTCATCTGAGCGATGTAACTACTACTGGAGAAACGACCCGTGTGAAGTGAATGATGCGGGAGAGCCTACACGAGCGATGTGACTGCTGCTGGATAGACCACCCGAGCGATGTAACTACTGCTGGAGACACCACCCGAGCGATGTAACTACTGCTGGAGAGACCACCCGAGCGATGTAACTGCTGCTGGAGAGACCACACCAGCGATGTGACCACTGCTGTAGAGACCAAACTATCGTTGGGACAAATGCTGGATGGTCCATTGGAGCGATGACTGAGATAATCGGTACCATTTGGTGCTCAGGAAACTACCATTCCCAAAGTTCTCTGTCGTTCCCAGTAACCATGAGCTGTTCCAGGCCTCCATCCTGTTAAGTCCTGAAAAGTTGGTCCGCGCATGTTCCAGGCCGGCGCAATTTTACGCTTTCAATCGCGTGGGGTGAGTGGTCTTGTGGCTGGAAGGGCTGCAATTGGACATAATCGGTTGAAACTGGCAAATAACACCACAAATATGGACTTTTCAGTCTAATATGCGAAATACCTTATTACCTATATCCTTACAAATTTACCAGTCAGAATGAGTTCATGTATTTGTGCAGGTGTAAAAATAATTCATTTTTAGATGCCATGAAACCCCATGGATAAATATTAGTTTCAGACAAAAGGAAGGATTCCATTCATGTCCCCTTGCTTCTGTACACATAATTTTTCCCTGCGGCTTAAATAAGTTCCATGTTGAATGTTGAACTTGCAAACTATGTTCATAAAAACCAGTAGCCTGCTGTTCCCAGCTGCACGGAAGCATCAGTTGTGCCTCTGATCCAGTTGCACAGGATTCCTTATCTCTTTGCCACAAAATTAATATCTACATTTTTGGATGTGTAGGTTTGGAAATGCAAGAGCTCAATGTGTTTAGAAGCTTTTAATGGAATATATCTTTGTAAGAGTGACACACGTTCACAAACACTTACTTGAGAATTTCTACTCAGTTCTCCAGGACTGAGTTCCATGAATTTGAATAAAGTTTGCTGCAAGGATAGCGATCTGCCCTCAGCATTATGTACATCCAAAGTGATACATTTGGTAGCTTATTATTTGTGGACATCATCGATGATTTTGCTTTACAAACATCACGAAAGAAAACATTTTAATATTTTCGCTTCATATGTTGTGCAAACAGAAATGCTGCAGTTTGTATTACTGCTTCCTCTTAATAAGCTGCTGTTTTGTGTAACAGCTTTTCTGTTTGTGTTGACAAAAGTTTTAATATTCGCCAATTAAGAAATCGTGAGGTTATTTTAATTTGTAATTATTATCTAATGCAAACAGGAAAGGCGCATTTTAGTTACATTGTAATGTGTTCTTTGTGCCTATTCCAATGCAAATTTGCGAAAATAGAATTTTCAGTCCGCTTCCTGTAAGAAATATAAAGTTAAACTTTTCTAGAATGGGCCGTTTTAACATTGACATACCTCCGGGCCTCAGCATGTCTTAACCTAGCCCTTTACCTGACATTCATAAGACACACCTTGGCCTACTGAAGACCAGATTATTTCCTTGTACTTCTATTCAAAGCTTACTGACTTTATATTTCAGGTCATTGAGCTCAGATTAGAGCTGCAATAAGTTAGGCACTTAAGAGGTTAAAGACAGGGTGAAGTCGGGAGGAAACGGATACAATGATTGTCTGTGATAAAAAGGGAAAATGAGAATGGAAATTGTGTAAAACTCTAGTTTTCCAAAACATGATACACTTTATTCATCAAATATGTTAAGGTGCAGTACATGACTGTTCCATAATGGCAAAATAACGTGGATGCTGGAAATCTGAAGCAAACAAATACACGCTTGGAAAGGTCGGCAGGTCTGACAGCATCTCTGGATATAAAGACAGAGCAAATGTATTGACTCCTTTTGGGAGCTCTGAAGAAGGATCATACGGAGTCGAAACGTTGCCTCAGTCCTTGTCTCCACAGATGCTGTCAGCCCTGCTGAGTTTTTCCAGCATTTTTTGTTTTTGTTACATGACTGTTCCACTTTGACATTAAGTTTTTAACGTTCAATCTCTTTTGATAGAGCATCCGTTTCTCTGATAATTTTAAACACAATTACAAACTGGTTAGGCTTATATTTCTCATTTCATAACAAGCACTGCCTTGTATTTTTTAACACAGAGATCAGATTGACGGCAGTGGAGAACAATAACAAGGTATATCCTAAATAAAAAAAATATATAGTGTGTACTGGAACAACAATCTCTCACTCTCGCTCTCAAACAAACACACACACGCACGCGTACACACAAACAAATACACAGGTAGATGAACAGGCTGACAGACACAGGCACCTACATATAAACACATTCACCTTCAGCAATCTCCCGCTGTAGGATGCTGTCATGTTCACATGGCACAGAAACACACTGCGTACATGCACACATACACACAGATGGACAGACAGACACATACATACTCTCCCTCTCACATCCTCACATATAAACGGTCACAAACATACAGGCAGACAGAAACATAAATAGATGCGTGCACTCCGAAAGGCATGCACACACATACATAAACACAGACACAAAAAAACAAACATGCAGACAGCCACACACAGAGGCAGACACTCAACTACGCACACACACACACACACACACACACAGCCACAGACATACGCACAAACACACACACATACGCATTCTTGCACACATTCGTACACACAGACGGACAGAAACATAAAGAGACATATTTACTCACACAGTCAAATAGGCAAACGTATACACAACCTTACCTTCAGCAATCACCCTCGGCTGGGGTCTGTAGTGACCTCGTACACACACACACACACAAACAAACAGTTATACAGTAAATAATTAAGATAAATTGTACACTGTAGCATAAATTGTCATTTAGTTGCCAAGTTGGGCTTCAGACCCTATGCAGAGTAATGCAATTGTACGTGTTTCTTTTATTTGATATAATGACTGACCCACAGGGAATAATGTTCGATCTGACTTGTAAAAGTTAACTTGATAGCCAACACACAGACGGCTAAATTTAGTGTAAATCGTGAATTGGTCATGATAACTAATGTTAAGGATTTAAAGTAAAGCTAATTGTTGTATTGGTCTTGAAAACATTACAAGGGGAGAAAAGAAAGGTATATCGGTATTTCAGCTGATAAGCATCTAAATCAGAAGCTTTCTGAACTTTGAAGAGGATAGTATAATATTTCAAAAGGTCATGAACAAGTTAGTGGAATGCATAGGCAGCTGGTCGATGAGGTTGAATACATTTAGATGCGAAATGATTCATTTTGGTAGTGAGAACATGAGGAGACAAAGCATAAAATGAAGGATACATCTTTGAAGGGGGTATGAGCAGAGGGACAAGTTATTGAAGGTGGCAGTATATTTTGAGAAATCAATAACTAAAGCAACGCTGTATTTATCGTAAAATAGAGTATAAGTGCCAGGAAGTTAGTTCAACTTGTATAAATCACTAGTTCGGACTCTAGTTGGGTATTCAGTCGAGCTCTGGGCAAGGAATGTGAAGTTACTGTATCAAAGACAGATAAGATTCACGACAATGTTTCCAGGTTTGAGCTTGGAGAAGTTACAGAGATTGGTGTTGGGTCCCTTGCTGTTTGTGGTATACATAAACTATTTAGAATTGAATGTAGGATGGTTGATAAATAAATTCGCGTGAATGACACGAATATTGGTCGGGTGGTAAATACGGACTAGGATAGCCTTAGATTAAAGGGGGATATAGACGAGCTGGTTAGATGGGCTGATCAGTGTCAAATGCAATATAACCCGGATAATTGTAAGGTGATTCACTTCGGCAGGTCAAGTAAGGCACGGGAATAGATGATGAATTGCACATGGGAAGTATCGAGGATCAGAGGTACCTGGATGTGCATGTCCACCGGTCCCTTAACATAGCGGGGCATGTTGATAAGCTGGTTAAGAAGACATATGGGATACTTGCCGATATTAGATGAGGCATAGAATAAAACAGCAGGGAGCTTATGCTTGAACTATATAAAACGCTGGTTGGGCAACGGCTGGAGTATTGCGTGCAGTTCTGGATTCTGCATTTCGGGAGGGATGTGATTCCACTAGAGAGAGTGAAGAGGGGATTTACCAGGATGTTGCCTGGGCTGGAGAGCTTTAGTTATGAAGAGAGATTAGATAGACTGTTCTTTTTTTCCCTGGAGGAGAGGAGATTGAAGGGAGACATGATTGAGGTAAATAAAATTATGAGGTGCAGAGATGGGGTAGACAGGAACGAGTATATCCCCATGGTGGAGGGATCAATAACCAGTGGGCATAGATTTAAGGTAAGGTTTAGTGGGTATGGGAGGAACAATTTATTCAGCAAAGTGGTTGTGGGAATCTGTAACTGGCTGCCTGAAAGGGTGGTAGAGGCAGGAACACTCATAACATTTAAGAAGTGTTTGGATGTGCACTTGCGGTGCCGTGGCATACAAGCCGATGGGCCCAGTGCTGGAAAGTGTGTTTAGAATTGTTAAGTACTTGTCTGTCCGGCGCAGATTCGATGAGTCGTAAACGGCCTTTTTCTGTGCTGTAGACGCCTATGACTCTATAAATCAATGTTAGGATTGTTTTCCTTGAAGAAGAGAAGGCTGAGAGGAGATTTGATATGGCTATTTAGAATCATGAGTGACCCTTATTAAACAAGGGGAAAGGGTTCATTTTCGTGAAAGCACTCAGGGTGAGGAAGCTCAGTATTAAAATCATCAGGAAAAGGAGCACTGATAACATTAAATATTATGTTTTCACACAGCGAGTTGTTTGGATCTGTAAAACAGTGAATGAGAGCTGGTGGAAGCAGGTTGAAATGAAGCATTCATTCGGGAATTAGACTGTTATCTGAAAATGAAGTATGTGCAGGTTATGGGGAGAAGGCTGGAGAATAGAACTTGGTGAGTTACTCATTGAGAGAGTCGGCGCAGACACGATGGGCCAAATGGTCGCCTTCAACTTGGTAACAGTTTTGTGATTTAAATTGATCCTTCCTTTCCCCTGTATCCCTTCTATTTCAATCTCTGAAAATCTGCCGTTCGGTTCCAGCTTTAATTAGAATCAGTGAAATATAGTTGCACTGGCGTAATTCCCAGTGCCTCCTTTCTTTAAGGATCGTTGCCCAACCGCCAACCAGGATCGAGCATCATGACCTCACGACGGTGGGTTGTTGGTGACCCTTTCAGAATCGAAGCACTTAGGCCGGATTTCGATTGGCCAAAGATCTACAAGGAATTCAGCCATTGGTTAAGCTGCTCTCAATCACAGAGATAGGTTTTGCTAAGCTGAGCAAGTCTCTCGGCTATTGGTCGGATTTTAAAGCAGAATTATCATTACTCAAGTAAATTCCAGGGCTGCTGTATCTCTCCGATTGGATATTTTGGCTGTCACTTTCATGCAGAAACTCTCCAATGGGACATGGCAGGCCTCCATTACACTTTCCCCACTTGTTTCAGGAGCTGTCAGTCAAATACTGAATGCTTTAATTGGACGAAACTCCGCGCTGGAAGGTGGGAATTGGTTTGGGATGCCTGATTGTTTGCAGTGCTGACCAAATCGATGGAAGCTTACTGATTGGCTAATGCGGCTGTCCATGATCGTGTTCAGCTCCCTGATGGGTTGATACTTCTGTGATCAATGGTGAAGCTCGCTGATTGGCTGAACTATCTGTGAGTCACTGGTTGCAGCAACATGAGTGGATGAATCTTTTGCCAGTCAGCGGGTGGAATGAACTGTTTGGCTGAACTGCCTATCAGTTAGCAGGTGACACTCCCTGATTGGATGAAGCGACTGTCAGTCAGCAGGCAGGTCACCATGATTGGCTCAGGTAGCTGTCAGCCAACGAGCGGTTCTCCCTGAATGGCTGAGGTGTCTGTGGATGAAAACCTGAAGCTGCCCCATTGGCTGCCGCGACTGTCAGTCAAGGGGCTGTTGGCTATGAATAGCACATGCAGCTGTCAGTTAGTGGCGGCGATCCCTGATAGGCTGGGGCCAGCATGCGGAGCCCCCTCATTGGCGGAAGCGCCTCTCTGTAAGCGGTCAGATCTCTCTGATTGGCTGAGGCGTCTGACAGTCACTTATTTTTCTTCATTAATTGAATAATTGATGTAACCGGATATTTCACCGTTTTCTTGATCTGCTCTCGGAACTTGGACTGAGTCACAGCGTAAATAAATGTGTTTGTGCAGCAACTTAAACTCTGCAGCATATATCCGACTTGTTGTAATATATATTCAGGTTGGGTGAGGTAAATTAAACCTCTCACATCAATATAGAAGAATTTTATAACATACACTGACCACAGGAGGATGAAGGAGCCGGATATGATGAAGAGTAAAATCATAGACTTCCTCCTGCTCTCCATCTCTGGGTCACTGCGATTCTCTCCCTTACTCTGAGCCCTCAGTCCCTTCCGGACACGACTGGTCACTAAAATATGTCTGACTGTCAGGGCGTTGATCAGCAGAATTAAACCGAATGGGAGCAAAGGGGTTAAAACCGTCTGAAACCAGTTAAATCCAACCCATCCGGGATCTGTAAAAACGCTTGGCTTTGGAACACAGCCCCACTCGACATTGTCGATTATCTGTATAGGTTCCAGTGTAAAGTATTGGGGGATGTTTTTTAAACCGAGCAGGATACCGGTTGTCACTAGAACCACAGCCGCAGTTTTCCCGGTGCAATATTCTGTTTTCAGCTTCTGGCAACGAATGGCCACAAATCGATCAAAGGAGAAAGTGACGGTGAACCAGACAGAACAGTCCGTGACTGCAATCTGCATGACAGCATGAACATGACACACAGGAGTGAGGTTCAGGAAACTCAGTGGGAAATAATAATAACTGATCTTGTTCACTATGACGTATGTGATAATGACCAGTAGATCCGCCGTTGCCATGGCCACCAGGTAGCGAGTGGTGCAGGTGGAGAGGCCGCACTTTCCCCGGGACAGGATCACAATTCCCAGTAAATTAACTGTCAGAGAGAGGGGAGAATGGACTGGAAATTATTGATTAAACATTCTCCGTGTCTGACCCTCACAGGGAGGACAGGATTTCAGAACCAAAACAGAGTTTGGTCACAGGAGGACAGGCAGGCGACTGGCTGGTGAGTATTTCAGCTTTTAGCTTTGTTTTTAGATTTAAATTTGCAGCTGAGTAACAATCACTTGTTGCTTGTTATTAAATTTAGTAATTTAAGGATAGTGGGAAATTAAACAAACAACAAAGGAGAAACATCAAACAAGACCGACTCCTGAGCGGTTGTTTGAAGAGCAGGAGTTTACTTGTGAGGGAGCGGAGTGGCTGTATAAAGAGCGAGAGTGGAGCGGGTGCATATAGAGCAGGAGTTTACCTGTCAGGGAGTGGAGCGGCTGTATAAAGAGCGAAATTGGAGTGCCCCTTTGAGGTAGCAGAGCGGCTGTGTAAAGTGTGTAGCGGAGTTTACCTGTGAGCGAGCAGAGCGGCTGTATAAAGTGCAGAGCGGAGTGCCCCTTTGAGGGAGCAGAGCGGCTGTATGAAGAGCGATAGCGGTGTTTACCTGTGAGGAAGCGGAGCGGCTGAATAAAGTGCGGTGCGGAGTTTACATGTGAGGGAGTGGCTGTATAAAGAGCGATGAAGAGATTATCTGTGACTGAAAGGAGCGGCTGTATAAAGAGCGATGCAGAGATTACCTCTCAGGGGGCCTGTTCTCACACAGTGAATGGGCGGTGCTGGAATTCGAAAGGGGTGATGTCAGGACAAGGGAGAGAGCTGGTTTGTTGTTAGTGAGTAAGGTGTTTTCTATTTTCTCCAGTTTAAAACTACATTACAGTAGGTAACAGTCACCGCATTTGAATTTATTTTTCCAGATAAAAGGCTAAATAGATTTTTGCTTGGTTTAAATTTAGCGAAACAGTTTTTTTTAATAAATATCAAACAAAACTAATGGCAAAGGGACTCAGTCACGTGATTTGCATGAGGATTTCTCGACATACATTGCAATCTGGATGACCACATGTGCAAGAAGTGCCAGTGGATTCACCAGCTTCAGAAATGGGTTTCAGAGCATTAGTGTCAGCTGGAGACACAGCGGTGCATCCACGAGGCTGAGAGTTAGGTGGATAGAAGATTTTTGGATGTGGTCACTCAGCAGCGTGAGGAAGTGTGGGAATGGGTGTCCACCAGTCAGAAGAATGGTGTCAGGCATGTAATGAGGAAAGCCACAGGTATGTAATGAGGAAACCCTGTTTTTCTGTGTGGCAAAAGGGTAAGGGTGAATGTTCCTCTGGAGAGTGCAACCAGAGTCAAATTCCAGGCACTGTAGGTGTCTCAGCTGCACAAGTGGGGAGGGGTAAGAGTGCAACAGCAATAGTGGTAGGAGACTAAATAGTGAGGGGTGCAGACAGGAGCTTCTGCAGCCGTAGACGTGCCTCCAGGATGATGTGTTGTCTCCCTGGTACCAGGGCCAAGGATATCACAGAACAGTTGCAGGGCATTCTGCAGAGGGAGGGGAAACTCAGAGGTCGTGTTTCACATTGGTACTAACGACTTAGGTAGAAAGGGATGAGGTCCTGCAAAATGAATTTAGGGAGCTAGGCAACAGATGAAGAAGTAGGACCTCAAAGGTTTCAACCTCTGGGTGGTCCACTTGTCACGTGAAAGTGAATATAGGAATATGAGGATAGAGAAGATGAATGCGTGGCTGAAGAAATGTTGCGGGTGGGAGGCCTGCTGGTTCCTTGATCAGGGTATGTTTCAGGCGAATTGGCACCTGTACACGTCGGACAGGTTGCACCTGAACTGGCACAGGAGCAACATTCTTGTGGGGAGGTTTGCTAGTGATGTTGGGGTGGGGTTGCGGGGAGAGGGAAAAAATAATTCGGTATGGGTATATAATACTCAGTGAATGTAAAGTAGCACAGCCTAATATAGAAGAGGAACTCAGTGAGTCTGGAAGGCAGGGCAAACGTAGACCTGTTAAGGCACAATGAAATAATGCAAGGCTGGTTCGCTGCTATTGTAATGAAAGGAGTCTTAAATGTAGGGCAGATGAATTGAGGGTGCTGATTAACACATGGGAATATGATATTGTTGCTATCACAGAAACATGGTTGTTGGCAGGGCAGGACTGGCAGCTCAATGTTCCAGGGTATAGAATGTTCAGGCATGACAGTGGGCTGATGGCGACTTGGTGGTGGGCTTTTAAAATTGAAGTTGGTATTGCACGATTGATGAAGAAGTAAATTAATGCCATAAGGAGTGATGGTAATTTAGAATGTTCCTCAAATGAGGCCATCTGTTGAGAACTTAAATAGCGGAGGCAATCACTTTGCTGGGGGTGCAATAAATGCCTCCAAAGAGTCAGGGGGGCTAGAGGAGCGGATATGTAGGAAAATCTCAGAGATGTTTACAAGGGTAATTATAGTAGGAAATTTCAATTCACCAATGTTAACTTGGATAGTCTTAGTGTGAGAGGCTTCGATGTGGTGGAATTCTTAAAGTGCTTGAAAGAGAGCTTTTTGAGCCAACGATAAAGCTGTAAGAGAGAAGGGGCGGCACTGGACCTAATCTTAGGGAGCGAAGACAGGAAAGTGGTATAAGTGTCAGTGGGGGAAAGCATTTCGGGGAGAGAGACCATAGTTTTTGCGGTTTTAAGGTAGTTATTGAAAATGACATAGATGGCTTGTAAATAAAGGTCCTGAAATTGCGGAAAGCCGACTTCAATATTTTTTGACAAGATGTTGCCAAAGTGGAGTGGGAGCAGCTAATTTTAGGAAAGTCTACAACAAGCCTGTGGGAGACATTCAGAAAGGAAATAGTGAGAGTTCAGGGCCAACATGTTCCCGTAGAGGTGAGGCGTAGGACAAACTATTCCAGGGTATACTGGTTGTCAATGGATTTAGAGGATTGAATAAGAAAAAAAGGAATGCTGCTTATGGCAGATAGAGGGGGCTTAAAGCAGTGGAAGCCCTAGAGGATCATAACAAGTATGTAGTGGGGGACGGGGGTCGTACTTAACAAGTAGTTAGGAGAGCGAACAGGAGGCATGACTAAACACTGGCGGGAATGGTAAAGCATAAACCCAAGGCAATTTATAAATATATTGAGGGAAAGAGGATACCAGGGAATGAGTAGGACCCATTAGGGAAAAAGTGGCAGATTGTGCTGTAACCGAAGGACATAGGTGACGTTATAAACGCTTAGTTTTCATCTGTGATGACTGCAGAGAAGGATGATGTAGCTGTCGAAATCAGTGGGGGGTGGCACTGTGGTACACTTGAAGAAAGTAGCATTGAAAGGGTGGAGGTATTAGTGTTTTTTGCTTTAAAGTGGATAAATCCACAGGCCCAGATGAGATGTATCCCAGGCTGTAATATGAGGTAAGGGAGGAGAGTACAATTGCTCTGATGCTGATTTTCAAATTCTCTGGCCACTCGAGAGGTGCCAGTGTAATGGAGGAGAGCGAATGTGGAACGAATATTCCAGTGGGGTCGGAGGGATATGGCAGGCAGTTTGACATCAGAGATAGATAAATCATATTGAATAAGTCTGAGGGACAGGTTTAATCTTCACTTCAAAAAGAAATAATTTTTCAGGGACAGTCGGCGTGACATTGTCAGGGGGAGATCATGTCCAACAAATTTGATTGAATCTTTCGAGGAGGTGCCTAGATGTTTATATGGTGGTAGTGCAGTTGATGTCGTCAACATGTACTTCAGTAAGGCTTTTGACAAAAGTCCCACATGGGAGAATGGTCCAAAAGTTAAGAGCCAATGACATCCAGGGCAATTTGCCAAATTTGATTCAAAATTGACTTAGTGGCAGGAGGCAGAGAGTGATCGTCAAAAGTTGTGTTTGCGATTGGAATCCTGTGACTAGTGGTGTACCGACGGGATCGGTGCTGGGTCCCATACTGTTTGTTGTGCATTGCAATGATTGAGACGTGAATTTAGGAGGTTTGATCAGTAAGTTTACAGATGACATAAAAATTGGTGGTGTCGTAAATAGTGTGGAGGATAGGCTTAGATGGCAGGAAGATATAGGTGGGCTGGAAAGGTAGGCAGAGCAGTGTCAAACTGAATTTCATACTGAGAAGTGTGGGTGGATCAAGACGGCATGGGAATAGGCAATGAATGGAAGGAGTCCAGGAAGTAGAAATGATCAGAGGGAACTTGGTGTAATACTCCTTGGACGCCTGAAGGCCGAAAACCAGGAAGATAAGGTAGTTAAGAAGGCAAATGGGACACTTGCCTTTATGAGCCACAGCATACAATATAAGAACAGGGGGTTATGTTGGAGCTGTATAAAACGCTATTTAGGCCACAGCTGGCATACTATTTGCAGTAAAGTCTGCCAAATGTGGGATGTGATCGCATTGGAGAGGGTGCAGGGGAGATTCACCAGGATGCTGCCTGGGCTGGAGAGTTTCAGCTATGAAAAGAGACTGGATAACCTCGTGTTCCTTTTCACAGAGCAGAGCAGGCTAAGGGGGTACCTGGTAGAGGTACATAAAATTATGTCGGGCGGAGATATGGTAGATAGGAAGAAACATTTTCACCTTAGAGGAGGTGTCACTAACCAGAGAACATGACGGCAAAGGGGAGTAAGTTCAGAGGGGACTTGAGGGGAAATAAAATCATCAAGAAGGTGTTTGGAATGTGTAACACACTGACTGAGGGGGTGGCGGAGGCAGGAACCCTCACAGCATTTAAGAAATATTTAGATAAGCAATTGAAACGGCACAGCACGGGCAAGGAAATGTGATTAGTGTAGATAGATGACGCCCGGCACAGTCATGATGGGCCCATGTGCCTGTTTCTGTGCTGATTAACCCTATTACGCTTTAACCCCATGATTCTATGGTTGCAAGCGTAGCAGCGGGACCGTTGGCAGTGAGAGATTGCGAGAAGCAGAAGGGTCGTTAACAGCGAAAGTAGCATTAAGAGTTAAAAGGTGAGAGAGGAGAAGCGGGACCATTAGTAGTGAGAGAGTGAGAGAGGAGAAGCGGGGTCATTAGCAGTGAGAGAGTGTGAGAGGGGAGAAGCGGGGCCATTAGCAGTGAGAGAGTGAGAGAGGAGAAGCGGGGCCATTAGCAGTGGGAGAGTGAGAGAGGAGAAGCAGGGTCATTAGCAGTGAGAGAGGAGAAGTGGGGTCATTAGCAGTGAGAGAGTGAGAGAGTAGAAGCGGGGGCATTAGCAGTGAGAGAGGAGAAGGGGGGCCATTAGCAGTGAGAGAGTGAGAGAGGAGAAGCGGGGTCATTAGCAGTGAGAGAGTGAGAGAGGAGAAGCGGGGTCATTAGCAGTGAGAGAGTGAGAGAGGAGAAACGGGGTCATTAGCAGTTAGAGAGCGAGAGAGGAGAAGCGGGGCCATTAGCAGTGAGAGAGGAGAAGCGGGGCCATTAGCAGTTAGAGAGCGAGAGAGGAGAAGCGGGGTCATTAGCAGTTAGAGAGCGAGAGAGGAGAAGTGGGGCCATTATTAGTGAGAAAGGAGAAGCGGGGTCACTAGCAGTGAGAGAGTGAGAAAGGAGAAGCGGGGTCATTAGCAGTGAGAGAGGAGAAGCGGGGTCAGTAGCAGCGAGAGAGTGAGAGAGGAGAAGCGGGGTCATTAGCAGTGAGAGAGGAGAAGCGGGGTCATTAGCAGTGAGAGAGTGAGAGAGGAGAAGCGGGGTCATTAGCAGTGAGAAAGGAGAAGCGGGGTCACTAGCAGTGAGAGAGTGAGAGAGGAGAAGCGGGGTCATTAGCAGTGAGAGAGGAGAAGCGGGGTCAGTAGCAGCGAGAGAGTGAGAGAGGAGAAGCGCGGCCATTAGCAGTGAGAGAGTGAGAGAGGAGAAGCGGGGCCATTAGCAGTGAGAGACTAAGGAAGGAGAAGCGGGGTCATTGGCAGTGAGAGAGTGAGAAAGGAGAAGCAGCGCCATTGGCAGTGAGAGATTGAGAGAGGAGAAGCGGGGTCATTAGCAGTGAGAGAGTGAGAGAGGAGCAGCGGGGCCATTAGCAGTGAGAGAGGAGCAGCGGGGCCATTAGCAGTGAGAGAGTGAGAAAGGAGCAGCGTGGCCATTAGCATTGATGGAGTGTGAGAGGCAGCGGGGCCATTAGGAGTGAGAGAGTGTGAGAGAAGCTGCGATAGAAGGAGCGAGGTTGCTAGCAGGATTTAAGGTCGGGGTGGGGGAATCACCCAGAATGATGTTGGAATCTGCAACACACCTGCATGAGGAGGTGGTAGAGGCAGGAACCCTCACAACATTTAAGAAGTATTTAGATGAGCACTTGAAACGGCATCGAACACAGGGCTAGGTGCCAAGAGCTGGAAAATGGAATGAGAATAGATAGGTACTTGATGCCTGGTAGGGTTCTAATGGTCCGAAGGGCCTGCTTCTATGCTTAAAACTCGGATAACCTGTGACCCCTTGACTCTATGAGTGCGAGAGGAGAGGAGCAGAGTAGGCATCGAGAGTGGGAGAGTGCGAGAAACAGCGGTGCCATAACTGTGAGAGAGTGATTGAAATGCAGCAGTGTCATTAACAGTGAGTGAGTGTGAGAAGCAGCGGGATCATACACAGTGTGGGAGCAGAATGAACAGCGGGGACATTAACAGGGAGACAGTGCGAGAAGAGTGAGTGACCATTAGATCACATGGAGAGAGTGCCGGCAGAGAATTAATGAGCAGGGGGAGTGGAGAGAGCATGAAAAAAAAGACCATTAAACCCATTAGCTGAAGTAGGGTATTCGGACAACGAATCTGTTCGCCATAATTGCTGACATGATAATCTTCAAATCCACTTTCCTTCCTTTTCCCATAACATTTTGTCACCTTTCAGATTAAAAAGCTGCCTATCTCAGCCTTGAATATAACGAAAGACCCAGTCTTCAACGCCATCAGCAGTAAATAATCCACAGATTCACTACGATCTGAGTGAAGAAATTCCTCCTGGTCTCTGTGTTAAATAGACGACCCCTAACTCTGAGATTATGCCCTCTGGTCCCCGACACCCCGCAAGGGGAATCAACTTCTGAGC
The DNA here is from genome assembly GCF_964194155.1 of Cetorhinus maximus. Lineage (NCBI taxonomy): Eukaryota > Metazoa > Chordata > Chondrichthyes > Lamniformes > Cetorhinidae > Cetorhinus > Cetorhinus maximus. The sequence continues at coordinate 182,918 of NW_027596499.1, forward strand.
ATCTACCTTGCCAAGCTCCCCAAGAAACGTATTTGTTTCAAAAAAGCTGCCTCTCATTCTTCCAGATTCTAGTGAGTACAGGTCAAAGCGACTCAAGCTCGTCACATAAGAAAATCCCTCCGTACCCGTTGCCTCTAATGTCTGAATATATTTCCTTAGATAAGGGGCCAAAACTGTTTACAGTATTCTAGGCATGGCCTAACTTATGCTGTGCAAAGCCTGAACAAGAACTCCCAATTGTTTCCTCCTTCCCCTTTGAATAAATGCCAACAATCCTGTTGCCTTGCCTATTACCTGCTGAAATAATATGGTTTTTTTTGGTGGGGGGGATCCATGCAGGCGGACTCCCAAATCCCTCAAATCCTTCCTGCAGTCTTTCCCCATTTAAATAATATTCAGCTCCTCTATTCTTCGTGTCACAGTGCATAACCTCACATTTTCCCACGTTATATACCAGCTGCCAAGTGCTTGCCCACTGGCTTAACTTATCTCTACCCCTCTGTGGAAACTTTGTGTCATCTTCACCACTTGCCTTCCCACCTTGTTTTGTATCACCCATTAAAGTGAAGTCATTGAAGAGTACGGAGAGAGGCGATATAACTGGAAAGAGCGCGAGATCAGCTGGGTAGGTGTAGTCGTTCAATTAAAAGTGAAGCATTTAGTTTGTTTTGAGTTCTGTAGGGTTTCTTTCTCTTAAAATAGCTTCTTAAGTATAAATTCGGTATGGTAGTGCAAAACATAATAACAATCAAGTGCTTCTAGGGGGAGATTCTTAAAGGGTAAAGAGCAGGGATGCTAATGTAATTGGTTAATTAATTAATTAAAAAATGATAGCAATGGCAGGACAGCTAATGTGTAGCTGCAGCAGCATGTTCGCCTGTTGGACACCAAGGTGATACATAGTGAGCATATCAGTAGCTAGAGTTTGCAGCTCGAGTACATTCGGATCCGAATTAAGGAGGTGGTGTCCGAGCTGAAGACATTGCGCCACATCAGGGAGGGGAAAGATACCTGGACACGTTGCTCCAGAAGATTGTCACAACCCTCAGAACAGGAAATTCAAATTTGGTCTGGGATCAGGGACAGGAGGGTCTGACCGCTGGTGACGTAGGTATGGGGACCAAGGGGTTCGCGTTCGAGGGGCCTCGGCCGCTGCAACTGTTCAACAGTGGCTACATTCTTGGAAGATGTGTGGACGAGAGCGGGGACTGCAGGGAGGATGAGCGAATTGACCACTGTGGTACAGGGAGCCATTCAAGCTGGGGGTGGAATTAAGAAATTCAGTAATGGTAGGGGTCAGTATAATTGGCGAAGGGTATTGTTCACTGCAGCTGTGAGCGTGAGTTCCGAAGGCTCTCCTTCCCACCCGGTGCCAAGTCATCTCCTTTGGTTTGGAGAGGAACTTGGAGTGGAGGGGAGAAATCTACTTGTCACCACCCACGCTGATGCCAGCGACAATGACAGAACTAGAAACGAAATTTTCCTGAAAGAATTCAAACAGTTAGCAGCTAAATTAAAAAGCAAAAGCTCTGAGATAAACATCTTGGAATTACTACCTGAACCACGGGCAAACTGCCATAGGATAAATAAAGTCACGGATTTAAATATGTGCTCAAAGTTTGGTGTGGCAAAAATGGGTTTCAGTTCAAGGGGCACCGGCACCAGTTCTGGGATAGGAGGGAGCTATTCCGGTTGGACGGGCTTCACTTATGAAATGCACATGCCAGCGTCCTAGTGAATTGAATAACTAGGGCTTTAGAGAGTGTTTAAAGATAAATAGGTGGGCGGGATTTCTGGAGAGCAGATATGTAGGTTTAAGAAGTAAAACGATGTGAGAATTTTGCTGGGCAGCTATTTAGGTAATGATATCCAGAATGTGACAGAAAGGGACAGACTGTAGAAACATAAAAAACACAACAGCAAATTGAGTCAAAGGGGAAATGGTAAAAAAAAAGTGAAAATTGATGCCTCATTACTTAATTGCTGGCAGTATTCAGAACCAAACAAATACATTAAAGGCAGAAATAGAGGTTAATGGAAATGATCTTATAGCCATTACGGAGACGTGGTTACAAAGAGATAAAAGCTGATAACTAAATATTCAGGGCATGTGATTTTCGAAAAGACGGGCATGAATAATTGGGTGGTGGGCTAGCTTTTTATGACGAGATAGAATATATGGGATAGCAAGAGGTTATTTTGGATCTGATAATGTAGAATTCACATGGGTGCAGGTAAGAAATAACAAGGGGGTGAAGACAATGGTGTGAGTAGTCTACAGGGCGCCTAACAGTAGCTATACCTTAGGAAGGAGAATCAGTGAGGAGATAGTTATGGCATGAAAAAATGGAAGTACATTAATCATGGGTGACTTGAATCTCCATGTCGTTTGGGAAAAGCACATTGGCAGATGCAGCCACGATAAAGAAATCAGAGTGTATCCGGGAGAGTTTCCTAGAACAATTTGCTGTGTATCCGTTCAGGGATCAGTCTACTTTGGATCTGTTAATGTGTAATGAGGCAGGTTAATAAATGATCTCAGTGTAAAAGGTCCCCTCGCAAAAAAAATGACCATAACATGGTATAATTTAGCATTCAGTTCGAGAGTGAAAATGGGTCCGAAACAACTGTGCTAAACTTACAAACGGATAATTACAATGGAATGAGGGCAGAGTTGGCTGGAGTAGACTGGGAAAGGAGTTCAACAGAAAAGACGTTTGATGAACAATAGCAGACGTTGAAGAAAATATTTCATGACTCATAACAAAGATATATCCCCGTGAGGAATTAGTGTTCTAGGATGGAGATACATCAACTATGGTTTACCCAAGAAGTTGAGGATAGAATCAAATTGAAGAATAATACATACAATGTGGGAACGTTTAGTGGTAAGCCAGAGGATTATCATTTTTTTAAGACCAAGAAAAGATGAATAAAAATACATTAAAGATTGGGAAAATAAGCACTGATCGTAAACCAGCAGGTATTATAAATACGTTAAGTAGCAGCTGTTTTTAATGTAAAACAATTGAAGAGAGAGGCTTCAGTAAACTACCTCCCCTGAGAGAATGAGTCTGTGGAAATAGAAATGGGGAACCAGAAATTGGCAGAGGAGTTGAATTAATGCTTTGCATCATTCTTCACGGTAGATGACACTAATCACATTCCAAAAATACTGAATAATCCAGGGGAAAAAGGGGGGTTGGGAATAAAGCAATAACTATCACCAGAGAAAAAGCGATAAGGAAACGAATGGAGCTAAAACCCGATAAATCCCTGATGGGTTGCATCCTAGGATCTCTAAGGAGGTATGTGCAAAAATAATGGATGCACTGACAGTAATCTTACAAGAATCCTTTGATTCTGAAAAAGAGTCAGAAGATTAGAAATCTGTCAAAGTAACCACCATATTCCAAAAGGGAGGGAGATAAAAACTCAGGTAACTATAGGCCAGTTAGCTGAACATGCGTAATTGGGAAAACGTTAAAGCCTATTGCAAGGAATGTGATAGCAGAGCTTTTAAAATACATAATATACTCAAGCAGAGTTAGCATGATTTCATGACGGGGAAATCGCGCCTGTTAAATTTATTAGAATTATTTGAGGAAGTGAAAAGCAGAATGGATAAAGGGGAACCATGAGGTGCAATATTCTTGTATTTCCAGAAAGGCGTTCAATAAGGTACCAGACACATGGCTGCTTAATAAGAAAAGAGATCATGGTGTTGGGGGTAGTATATTAGCATGGATAGAGGATTTGCTAACTAATAGAAGACAGAGCTGAGATAACGGGGGCGTTTTCAGAATGGTAACCTGTAACTAGTGGAGTGTCACAGGGATTTATTTACAATATATATTAATGACTTATATGAGGGAAGTGACTGCACTATCGGCAAATTTCCACATATCACAAAAATAGGTGCGAAGGCAAATGGTGACGATGACTCAAAGGGCCAACAGGGACATGTAAAAATGTTAAGTGAATTGACAAAACTTGGCAGATGACATATATTATTGGAACCTTTGGGTTTATGCACGTTGGCAGGAAGAATAGAGGAACTCAATATTACTTAAATGGAGAAAGACTGCAGAATGCTGCAGCAGAGAGGGATTTGGGAGCCCGCGTACATGAATATGAAAATATTAATTTCAGCAGGTGATAAGGAAGGAAAATAAATTGTTGGCTTTAATTTCAAAGGGTGTGGATTATAAAAATCGGGATGTCATGCTACAACTATACAAGGCACTAACTTAAAATACTGTCAAAAAATTTGTTCCCCTTATTTGAGAAAAGATATACTGGAAGTGGAGGCAGCCCACAGAAGGTTCAATCGGCTCGTTCCGGATGGGGAGGGACTTTTTCATGTGGGGAGATTGATTAGGTTGGGCCTGTACTCATTGGAGTTTAACAGAATGAGAGGAGACCTTATTGAAACATATAAGATTCTTAGGGAGCTTTACACGGTAGATGTTGAGAAGTTGTTTCTCCTTGTGGAAGCGTTTAGGACGAGTGGGCATCATCTCAGCGAAAGCGTTCACCAATTTAATACAGAGATTAGGAGGCATTTATTGTCTCAGAGAGTAGTGCATCTGTGGAATTAGTTCCCCTAGAGGGCTGTAGATGATGAGTCGTTAAGTATATTCGAGACTGAGCTCGAAAGATTTTTTAGTCAGTGAGAGAATCAAGGGTTATGGGGAAAAGGCAGGATTGTGGAGGTGACAATGATCAGATCAGCAATGATCTCACTGAATGGCTGAGCTGACTCCGTGGGCGGAATGACTTTCATTTGTTCCGATCTCTTCTGGCCTTATAATACAATCAAAGAGAACATTGGAACACTGTAAGAGTGCTGGCGGATTGCTTAAATATCATTAGCGGGTTGACATCTATTTCTGTTGGAGCAGCTCAATAGAAAATGGAGTTAAATCCAGACATTTAACGTCATACACTCACTACCAAATATCTTCGACCAACATCAAAACACTTCCTGTTGTCAAACTATTCATAAGGTAAAACACAGAGAGAGCTCCATGGAATGGAAAGATCACTCATACATTAAAAAAAAAACATGAGTTCCAAATTGAACCGATTCCTTTCATTGCAGTTACTCACCCTCACTCAGTTCAATTCTGCACCGGGAAATGTTCCCAGTCATACGTTATCACTTGTAGCAGGTATTCCATTCTGCTTACTGACCTATGCTCAATGCAATTCTGCACTGCCAGATATAACCAATATAAATGTTGACTGGGGACGGTTATTCCACTCTGGTTACTATCCCACACTTAGTACAATTTGACACTAGCAGTTACAGTCAGTGAAAGAGTGGTGACTGGGGCCAGGAATTCCACTCTGCTTAATGAACCACACTAACTACAATTCTACACTGATAGATAGAACCAGTAATACATGTTCACTTGGGCTAGGTATTCCACTCTGGTTACAGACCCACACTTTGGTAAATTTTACACTATCAGATACAGTCAATGAAAGATTGATGACTGTGGCCAAGTATTCTACTCTGCTAAATAGCCCACACTTAGTACAATTAGACACTAACAGATACAGTCAATGAAAGAGTGGTGACTGGAGTTAAGTATTCCACTCTGGTTACTGACCCACAATCAGTACAATTCTACAGTGACAGATAGAACCAGTAATACATGATCCCTGCGGCCAGGTAATCCAATCCGGTTACTAACACACACTTAGGGAAATTTGACACTAACAGATAGAGTCAGTGAAAGTGTGGTGACTGGAGTCAGGTATTCCACTCTGGTTATGACTCACAATTAGTACAATCTGAAATTAACAGATACACCGAAAAATATACGGTCACTGGATTCAGATATTCCACTCTGGTTTCTAACCCACACTTAGTACAATTAGACACTAACAGATACAGTCCGCGAAAGAGTGGTGACTGGGGCCATTGGTGACATTCAAGACATTTTAATTCAGCAAATTATATCGCTGATTCAGTGTGTCTATGATAGTGAGCTCCAGATTAGCATGTAATATATTCAGTCACAGTTTAAAATGAGAGAGCCGCTCACAAACAGATTTACACAACTTCAGTAGGTATGGTCACTCACCAGGAACCCCTATAACAGCAAGGATTGTGTAAAATATTTTCTCAGCCTCATCAGTTGGTTCCATCGTTTCAGTGCGAAGTGATCTGCCCCTTTGTGCTGCTGGTAATCGCACTGCCTTAAACGCTGAGGTGACACATTCCCAAAGCCTTTAATTTATACCCTGTGGGATCACCTCAGGGACGTTGAAATTGCAACATTGTTCTAATTATTTTTTTAAATATATGAACAAATAGTTTATGTCATTGAGTTTAGTGATAGAAAATATTTATTTATAAAAGAAAATCCAGGATCCAAGGACTGGACTCTACTTATCAAATTAATTAACTAATAAAATAAACAAGAGCTGTATTCACCCGGATAATATGTTGTCCACTCAATCACCATCAGTCCCTCATCTAGATCTCCTATTGTTTCAGTGCTAACCGTCACTTGACTGTTACCATATATTGATTAAATTCCAAATGTTAGAGTGCCTCTCTCCACGCTGTTCTATTACACCCTGTGGTGTAACTGTCCTCTATAACTGTGGACATTCAGTTGTAGGATCACAGTGAATTAAGGGTGACAATTTATTACTAAAGATAATGAATACAATATCTGGAAATATTCAATATCCCCCAAAAATTGATTCCACACCACAATCAAATGCGAATCTATCTCACTAGCAATCTTTGTCTCTCTCACCCTCTCTCTCCCTCCCCCAGCTACCTGCCTCTTTTTCTCTGAGCACATCTTACTCTCTCCCTTTTGCTCTGTCTCTCGCTTTCCTCCTCTGTCGCTCTTGAACTAGTTATCTCTCTCTGTATTTTACACTCACGGTCTCTCCCGTTACCTCGTTCTTCCTCTTTATTTCTCTCTCTCTGGCTCTCGCTCACCCTGTCTCTATTTCTTCCATCTCACTTCCCCACTCTCTCTTTCTGTCCCATTCTCCCGCTGCCTCTATGCATCTGTTTCCCTCTCTCACTCTCTCTGCCTCTTTCCTTTTCTCTCTGGCTCTCTTTGCTTCTCTCTCCATCTCACTCGGTATTCCTCCGTGATTTTCTTCCTCTGTCTTCCTCTATCTCTTCTCTCTCGCTCTCTTTGTGCGACAGTGTGCGTGTCCCTGTGTGTCTATGTATGTGCGTGTGTTGGTAGGTATCTATCTCTCTCGCGCGCGTTTCTCTCTCTCTTTCAATCTGTGTGCGTCTAACTCTGTCTATGTTTCCACCTCTCTCACTCTCCTTCTCAGAGCTTCGTCCTCACTCTGCCTGTCTCCCTGTTATCTATCTATCTGTCTGTCTATCTATCTATCTATCTATCTATCTATATATCTAACCCTCTCTCTCTGAACTTATGTTTGTTTCTCTCTCTCTCTCTGTCACTCTATCTCTCTCTGCCTCTCTCCAAATCTCTCCCTAACTTTCTCTGTCTTTCTGACTCTCACTCTCGCTCTGTGTGTCACGCTTGATGTGTCTCCATCTTTCACTCTTCCCTTCTCACTATATCACTCTCGCTGTCTCTTTCTCTTCCTCTTTACTATCACTGTCCCTCTACCCCCCTCTTTCTCTCTATCTCTCCCTCTGCGTGTCAATCCCTGCCTCTTTCTCTGCCTCACATTATCACCCTCCTTCTGAATCTCTCTCTCTTTGTCTCTCTGTTCTCTTTCCATCTTTCACTTTCACCTTCTCTCTCGTTCTCGCTTACTAAATTTCCCTTTATCTGTCTCTCTCTCTGCCTCTCTCTCTCTCTTTCGCTCTCTGTCTCTCTCTCACACCGTGTCGCTTTCTGTCTCTCTCTTTGCCTCTCTGTCTCTTTTATCTCCCCTTCTCTCTTTTTCAATGTCTAGCTCTCACTTTCTGTATGTCTGTGTCTCTCCCGCTGTTTATCTAACTCTCACTCTCTCCTCCTCCCTCTGACTCCCTCCCTTTCTCTTTCCCTCCCGCCCTATGTAACGCACTCTGTATCTGTCCTCCTCTTACTCGCTTAATTTATCTGCCTCTCTCCCTCTTTCTCTCTCTCTGCCTCACTCTCTATTTCTCTCCCATCAACTCTCTCGTTTTCTCCCTTTCAACCGCCCTGCCTCTCTCAGCCCTCTCTTTCTGTGTCAGTGTCTCCGTGTGTATGTGTGTGTGTGTGTGTGTTTCTCTGTCTCTCATGCCTGAAACATCCCTTTGTCTCTTTCTCTCCTTCTATCTCTCTCTCCTCTCTCTCCCTCCTTCTATCAGTCTATCTTGCACGTCTCTCTGTCTCATTCTCTCTCTTTCTCTCTTTCTCTGTCTTGTTGTCACACATTGTGTCTAACCCTGTCTCTAACTATGCCTCTCTCTCTCTCTTTTCTCTTCCCCTCTTTTTCAACGTTTCTCTCTGCCTCTCTCTCTCTCCCCCTCTCTCTCTCCCTATCTCGCTCTTTCTCTATTCCTCTCGCTGTGTCTCTAAATCTCACTCCCTCCATCTTCCTCTGTGTTCCCCACTCAATGCATTTGCGCCTCTTTATTCTCTTTCTCTCACTATCTCTATCCCTCTCTCTCAATGTCTCTCTCTCTCTCTCAATACCTCTCGCTCCATGTCACAAAATCTACCTCTCGACTTCTCCATCTTTCAATCTCTCATTCACTCTGTCTTTCCCTCACCCTGCCTCGTCCTCTCTTTCTCTCCCAGCAACTCGATATTGTTCTCCCCTTCGATCGCCTTCTCTCTATTAGCCCCCTCTCTCTCTTTCTGTGTGGGTGTCTCCATTTTTGTGTGTACGTGTTTCTCTCTCTCTTTGTCCTCTGCCTCTCACAACATATAATTCCTTATATAAAAACAAAAAGCTAAAAGCTACTGCGGATGCTGGAAATCCAAAACAAAATAAAAACAGAATTACCTGGAAAAACTCAGCAAGTCTGGCAGCATCGGTGGAGAAGAAATCAGTCAACGTTTCGAGCCCTCATGGCCCTTCAGCAGAACTGAAGCATAGTTTCAACAAGGGAGAAATATAAATTGGTTTAAGGTGGGTGGGGGGGAAGAGACACATTGAGGGTGTGGTGTGAGCAGATAATCAAAAGATGTCAGAGACAAAAGGGTCAAAGAGGTGTTGAAGGTGGTGGTCTTTGTCTGAGAAAAGTGCTAATTAAGAATGCAAGACAGGATATTCAAAGTACAGCTCTAGTGGGGGTGGGGTGGAAAGACTAAAGGTTTTAGTTTTAGATTTAAAAATAATGGAAATAGGTGGGGAAAGAAGAATCTATATAAATTATTGAAAAAAAAGGCGGGTGGGGGGGGGGGGGAAAGAAACGGGGTGGGGATGGGGGGAGGGGGAGTTTAAGATCTAAAGTTGTTGAATTCAATATTCAGCCCAGAAGGCTGTAAAGTGCCTAGTCGGAAGATGAGGTGCTGTTCCTCCAGTTTGCGTTGGGCTTCACTGGAACAATGCAGCAAGCCAAGGACAGACATGTGGGCAAGAGAACAGGGTGGAGTGTTAAAATGGCAAGCGACAGGGAGGTTTGGGTCTTTCTTGCGGACAGACCGCAGGTGTTCCGCAAAACGGTCGCCCAGTTTGCGTTTGGTCTCTCCAATGTAGAGGAGACCGCATTGGGAGCAACGAATGCAGTAGACTAAGTTAGGGGAAATGCAAGTGAAATGCTGCTTCACTTGAAAGGAGTGTTTGGGCCCTTGGACGGTGAGGAGAGAGGAAGTGAAGGGGCAGGTGTTGCATCTTCTGCGTGGGCATGGGGAGGTGCCATAAGTGGGGGTTGAGGAGTAGGGGGTGATGGAGGAGTGGACCAGGGTGTCCCGGAGGGAACGATCCCTACGGAATGCCGTCAGGGGGGGTGAAGGGAAGATGTGTTTGGTGGTGGCATCATGCTGGAGTTGGCGGAAATGGCGGAGGATGATCCTGTGAATGCGGAGGCTGGTGGGGTGATAAGTGAGGACAAGGGGGACCCTATCATGTTTCTGGGAAGGAGGAGAAGGCGTGAGGGAGGATGCGCGGGATATGGGCCGGACACGGTTGAGGGCCCTGTCAACGACCGTGGATGGAAAACCTCGGTTAAGGAAGAAGGAGGACATGTCAGAGGAGCTGTTTTTGAAGGTAACGTCATCAGAACATATGCGACGGAGGCGAAGGAACTGAGAGAATGGGATGGAGTCTTTACAGGAAGCGGGGTGTGAGGAGCTGTAGTCGAGGTAGCTGTGGGAGTCGGTAGGCTTGTAATGGATATTGGTGGACAGTCTATCATCAGAAATTGAGACAGAGAGGTCAAGGAAGGGAAGAGAAGTGTCAGAGATGGACCATGTGAAGATGATGGAGGGGTGGAGATTGGAAGCAAAATTAATAAATGTTTCCAGGTCCCGACGAGAGCATGAAGCAGCACCGAAGTAATCATCGATGTACGGTCGTTGACAGGGCCCTCAACCGTGTCCGGCCCATATCCCGCGCATCCTCTCTCACGCCTTCTCCTCCTTCCCAGAAACATGATAGGGTCCCCCTTGTCCTCACTTATCACCCCACCAGCCTCCGCATTCAAAGGATCATCCTCCGCCATTTCCGCCAACTCCAGCATGATGCCACCACCAAACACATCTTCCCTTCACCCCCCCTGACGGCATTCCGTAGGGATCGTTCCCTCCGGGACACCCTGGTCCACTCCTCCATCACCCCCTACTCCTCAACCCCCACTTATGGCACCTCCCCATGCCCACGCAGAAGATGCAACACCTGCCCCTTCACTTCCTCTCTCCTCACCGTCCAAGGGCCCAAACACTCCTTTCAAGTGAAGCAGCATTTCACTTGCATTTCCCCTAACTTAGTCTACTGCATTCGTTGCTCCCAATGCGGTCTCCTCTACATTGGAGAGACCAAACGCAAACTGGGCGACCGTTTTGCGGAACACCTGCGGTCTGTCCGCAAGAAAGACCCAAACCTCCCTGTCGCTTGCCATTTTAACACTCCACCCTGTTCTCTTGCCCACATGTCTGTCCTTGGCTTGCTGCATTGTTCCAGTGAAGCCCAACGCAAACTGGAGGAACAGCACCTCATCTTCCGACTAGGCACTTTACAGCCTTCTGGGCTGAATATTGAATTCAACAACTTTAGATCTTAAACTCCCCCTCCCCCCATCCCCACCCCGTTTCTTTCCCCCCCCCCCCCACCCGCCTTTTTTTTCAATAATTTATATAGATTCTTCTTTCCCCACCTATTTCCATTATTTTTAAATCTAAAACTAAAACCTTTAGTCTTTCCACCCCACCCCCACTAGAGCTGTACTTTGAATATCCTGTCTTGCATTCTTAATTAGCACTTTTCTCAGACAAAGACCACCACCTTCAACACCTCTTTGACCCTTTTGTCTCTGACATCTTTTGATTATCTGCTCACACCACACCCTCAATGTGTCTCTTCCCCCCCACCCACCTTAAACCAATTTATATTTCTCCCTTGTTGAAACTATGCTTCAGTTCTGCTGAAGGGCCATGAGGGCTCGAAACGTTGACTGATTTCTTCTCCACCGATGCTGCCAGACTTGCTGAGTTTTTCCAGGTAATTCTGTTTTTATATAATTCCTTATGCCTAGTTCTTCCATTTCTCTCTCTCTCCCTCTCTCTCTCTCTCTCTCTCTCACTCACACACACAGACTGAGAGCGCATGTGTGTCCATGGGTGTGTGCTTGTGTCAGTGTGTCTTTATCTCTGTCTGTCACGTTGCTGTCTCTTTCAATTTTTTTGTGTTTACCTCTGTTTGTCTTTCCGCCTCTCTTGCTCTCCTTCTCAGTTCCTTGCCCTCAAACTGCCAATCAGTCTGTCTGTCTATCTATCTATCTACCTGTCAGTCTGTTTATTTATCTATTTATCTCTCTGTCTATGTGTGTATCTGTCTACCTGTCTGTCTGCCTGTACGTCTGCCTGCCTTCCTGCCTACCTGTTATTCAATCTATCTATTTATCTATCTTTGTCTTTAGTGCGTGTGTGTGTGTGTGTGTGTGTGTGTGTGTGCTGTAATCCGACTGTGTGTGCGTGTGTGTGTGTGTGCGTGTGTGTGCTGTAATCCGACTCTGTGTGTGTGTGTGTGTGTGTGTGTGTGTGTGTGTGCGTGTGTGTGCTGTAATCCGACTCTGTGTGTGTGTGTGTGTGTGTGTGTGTGTGTGTGTGTGCGTGTGTGTGCTGTAATCCGACTGTGTGTGTGTGTGTGTGCGTGTGTGTGCTGTAATCCGACTGTGTGTGTGTTTGTGTCTGTGTGTGTGTGCTGTAATCCGACTGTAGCTCACTCGGATTTTCTTTCACTCTCCCTTTCTCTCCTTTTCTCCTTCTCTTTCTCCCTCATTTTTTCTCTCTCTTTCTGTTTCTCTATCTTTGATAAATTCTCCTGTTCACTATTTTCTCCTATCTTCAATTCATCTGTCATTCTGTTTTCTCCTTCTCCTCCAAACCTCTCTCTTTCTCCATCTCTCTCCCTCTATATCTCCCCCTGTCTCCGTCTCTCTCAGACTATCCCTCGCTCACGTCACATCTCACGATCTCTTACAACTCTCTTTCTCTCTCTGTCTATCAATCTCTTTGCCTGTACCTCGTTGTCACTATCTGTGTCTCTTTGCAAATCTGTCTCTTTCTTCAAGTCACCCCCCCTATCTCCAAGAATTCTTCCGTCTCCCTTTCTGTACCCGTCTCTCTCTCTCTCTCTATGGCCCTTTCTCTCAGTACCGTTGACTCTGTCTGTCTAACTCATTCCCTCTTGCTCTCGTTCTCTTTCATTCTATTTCCCTCTCTTAATATTTCCTTGCTTCAACAGATCCACTCATTATCGCTGTCTACCCGTCGTTCTTGCACTGCTCATCTCTGCCTCAGTAAATCCCTCAGCCTTCCCCTGCCCCTGCCTGCATCTCTCTCTCTCCATGTCTCTCTCTCTATCTCCCCCTCTGTCTCTGCCTCTCCCTTTCTCTCTCTTTCTGTGTATGTTTCTGTCTCCCTCTGTCTGTCTTACTATCTCTTTGTGCCTCCCTCTGTCTCACTCTATCTCTGTCTCTGCCTTTTTCTCTCTCTGCCTGTCTGTCTATCTTTCACCTTCTCTGTCACTCTCTCCGGTCCAGTATTTTTCCTTCTCCAATCAGTGTCAGGTAGCGTTATGATGAACATTTGGATCGGACAAGTGCAGCACCGGTGTGTTTCTTCACCTCCCAGACATCCGGTAGAAATGTGAAATAAATGGTAAAATTCTGGACCTGCACAGTGTTTCAGTTCATTTCAGCACTTTATTAATTGAATAATTGGAGTGAAGGAATATGCCAGTGCATTTTTCAAATTCTCTCTGAAATTAGTCTGGGTCACAGCATAAATAACAGTGATTGTGCACAAATTCAGGAGCTGCAGCATGAAGCCGAAATCATGAAGAGAAAGATGTAGATCTACCAAAGAAAATCCCAAATTATACATCCTCCACCATATAGAATAAACCATTAACAATTTGCATAACAGGATGAAATTGGCTGAGATAACAAGCAGTAAAATGATGGATTTCCTTTGACTCTCCATCTTGCGTCTCTGGGACCCTTCCCGCTGCTGTGATCCCTCATCCTCCTGAGGCCTCTGATGTGTCTGACGGTGAAAACATTGAGCAGCAGAATCAGTTCAAATGAGATCCCCGGGGATTGAATGTCGTGGAGGATCTCGATTGTGAACCAAACTGGAGAAAACAAAACATACATTGCAACCCCACAAAACCAGGGATTGTTTGTCAGCTGATATCCATCTGTTAACATAAAATACCAGGAAACATCGTTTTAAACAGCTCAGCAAAGTCACTGTTCCCAGGACCATAGCCGTCGTTTTCTCACTGCAATAATTTATTTTCAGCTTCTGGGTAACAAATGGCCATAAATCTGTCCAATGTGAACCTGACTGTGAATTGGACAGAACAGTCCTACACGCTTGGGGCCAGTCTACCCTTCGCTTAGCCATATTGTGTCTCTCTGACCCTCCCAGCGTTAACTCTTCCCACCCCCGACCCTGTACAGAACCTGTGCTGATCTCTGTCCAACACCAGCCACAGGTCGGCAGCAATGACCCACTGAATTCACTGCCTCCTTGTAGCCTTTTTTTAAAAAAAATCGACAAACCAAAATGAAGTAGCGGCTTTTCAGAATGTTGAACGAACTGGTGCTTTGATCCGTCGAGAAGTTGAATAATAATAATAATTATTATTATAATAATAATGAAATGAAAATTGAAATGCACCTGTCTGCTCAGTGGGCGATTGCGCTGCGCACGAGCGGACGGTTCACTCTCCCAGAATACAGTGCGGCCCGTGTCTCTGATAGAGGGATTTTCCGACCGCGGGGGATAATGGGCACATTGTGCTCCATTGCTCTATCACCATTTGGGACATATAGTTTTCCTGATGGTGAGTAATGAATTAAATATGTCGAACAATGAGTAGGCCATTCGGTCATTGTAGCCTGTCCGCCATTCAGTAAAATCATGGTTGAACCTTTTCCTCAAAACACTGTCCCTCCCGCACACACATACACACACAAACTTACTCACACCCACAGAGTCAAGATATTAGCATATAAAAAACACTCACAAACAAAAAACAAACACAAATATAACACACACACTTGTGCACACACTCACACTGACAAACAGGGTGAGATTGAGCAAGTGTGTAACTGTGATGTTGCGCTGCGAATATATGAATGTGTTTCTGGCAACATCTGAATGTGTGTAACGGAGAGTGTGGGAGAGGCAAAGTTGAGGCAGTGTGTGTTAGGGAGAGTGTGTGAGACAGTGTGATTGTGACTTTGTGTATTTGTGGTTCAGGAACTGTGTGTTTGTGTGTGGCTGTGTGCGTGTGTGTGTGTGAGTGAGTGCGTTAATAGAGTGTACTTAAGTGTGTGTGAATGTGGGATTGCAAAGGTGAGCTTGTGATTTTGTGAGAGAGTGTGTGATTGTGCGAGTTTGTTTGTGGGGGCGGGGTGGTGATGGTGGGGGTGGTGTGTGGCATTGAAAGTATTTGAGAGAAAGTGTAAATGTGTGTGGAAGTGAGAGTGTGACAGAGGGTAACTATGTCAAAATTAGTGTTTGAGTGTGTCTGTTGACCCACTTGAGTGCTTGTCTGAGAGTTTGTAAGTGTGATAGTATGTGAGTGTGTACAAGTTGAGAGAAGAGAGCGTTTTGTGATGGCGTGTAAGTATGTGAATCTGTGCGTGTGTGTGAGAGAGAGAGAGAGAGAGAGAGAGAGAGAAAGAGAGAGAGAGTGAGATACAGATAGAGAGTGAGAGTGTCAATGTGTGTAAGAGATTGAGTGTATGATATTGTGAATGTGTGACAGAAACTGTGTGTGCTCATGTTGGAGTGTGTCTGCACGCATGTGAATCTTGAGTCTGTTTTGAATTAAATTCATTGTGTGAGGGAGACAGCGAATGTGTGACATTGTGACAGTGCGATATTGAAGGGGCATTTGATTGTGGGAGTGTGTGTATGAGAGGAAATGAATGTGTGAGTGACATTATGTGTGTGAGTGCTTGTGTGTATGGGTGTGAGGGAGTGAGTGTATGTCTGTGTGTATGAGAGAAATAATATGGTTTACAGAGCATCTGTGAGTGTCTGCCTGTCTTTGAGCGCGTGTGTGTGTGTGTGTTTGTGTGAGAGAGAAAGTGATATGGACAGTGTGGAATTGAGTGAGCATGTAATTTCGTGAGAATGTGTGTGAGTGTGATTCTGAGTGGATAAGTGTGAGTATACGTCAGTCTATCATAGTGTGAGTGCATGTTTGTGAGAGACAGAGAACGTGTGACATTTTGATCGCGTCAGATGGGGCGAGCTTGTGATTTGAACGTGTGAATGAGAATGTGTCTGTGAATGGGTGTCTGTGAGAGTGATGGTTTGTGTGCGAGTGTGAGTGTTTGGTAGTGTGAAAGTTGCAGGCAAGATAGTGCATGTGTTTGATAAAGAATACATAACAATATAGTAGTGTGAAATCGAGTGAATATGCACGGTTGCGTGTTATTTTGTTGCGTCTGTGTGTGTGTGTGATTGTGTGTGTAATTGTTTGAGTTTGTATTTGTGTATCTGTGTGTTTCTGTGTGTGAGAGAGAGTTCGGGACTTTCCACTCCGGGCTTGAGCATTCTCATTGCTTTTCCTAGTGTTTAATCATGAGCACACTCCCAACATTCAAGAAGGCAGCCCAGGCTGGGACGCTGTGACCCAGAAGCCTATACACACAGGGGGGCATCAATCTTTGCCAGTGCGCTTCTGAGCCTTGTGCGAGTAGCCTCTCCTGGATGCATGCAGTTTGCACTTCACTCACCCCTCGATTGAAAGCTTTGTCTTAGCTTAATAACTGCTGGGGGGCCCCCTTCATTTCTACATCACTGGAGAGTTCACCTCAGCGACCTGACCGCTGCTGGAGAGTCCATTCGAGCGATGTTACTACTGCTGGAGATTCCACCCGAGTGATATGACTACTGCTGGAGAGTCTATCCGAGCGATGTTACTACTGCTGGAGAGTCTATCAGAGCGATGTTGCTACTGCTGTAGAGTGTATCCGGGCGATGTTACTACTGCTGGAGAATCTATCCGAGCGATATAACTACTGTTGGAGAGATTATAAAAGTGATTTGACTGCTGCGGGAGAGTCCACACGAGTGAAGCAACTACTGCTGGAGGGTCCGCGCGAATGCTGCTATAATTTCTGCAGAGTTCATGATTGAGATAACCGATACCATGTGGTGTGCAAGAAACCATTTACCTCAAATTTCTCAATCATTCCCAGTTTCCATCAGCAGGATCACGCCTCCATCCTGTTAAGACGCGAGAATGTGGTCTGTGCATGTTCCGGACCGGCACAAAATCACACTTTCAAGGGCCTGAGGCGGGCGGTGGGGGCTGGGAGAGCGGGAATTGGCCATAATCGGCTGAAACTGGCAAGCGACACTACAAATATTGATTATTCATTCTATATTGGGAAAAAACTCTTCATATATATATAGTTACAAAGTTACTTGTCATATTGAGTTTATGCATTTGTGCAGGCGTAGTTAATTTCATAATACCATAAAAAGCAATTGATAAATATTGAATTCAGACAAAATGAAGGATTCCATTCACTTGCCCTTGCTGCTATCCACATTATTGTTCTCTTTGGCTTAACCGTGTCCCACGTTGAGTGTTTAACTGGCATATTACGGGTATACTAACCAGCAGCCTGCTGGCCCCAGCTGCACCGCAACATCAGTTGTGCCTCTGATCAAGGCGCACAAGGATTCCTTGTCTCCTGGACACAAGATAAATGTCGAAATTTTTGAATATGTACGTTTGGAAATACAAATGATCAAGGCTTTTAGAATCTTTGAATTGAATATACCTTTGTAAGAGTGTCACACGCTCACTAAAAATTACTTGAGAAATTCTGCTCAGTTCTACAGGACTGAGTTCCATGAATATGACAAGAGTTTGCTGGAAGGACAGCGATCTGCCCTCAGCATCATTTGCATCGAATGTGATAAATTCCATAGCTTCTAATTTGAGGACATCATCGATGATTTTGCATCCAAATATGACGAAATAAACGTTTTTTTTTAGCTTCATGTGATGTCCAAACCGATATGCTGGAAGTTGTTTTACCGCTTCGACTTCATATGCTGCTGTTTTCTGTAACAGGTTTTCTGTTTGTGTTGGTAAACGTTTCCAATTTTACCAATTAAGTAATTGTGAAAGCATTTTAATTTATATTTATCAACTAAGGCAAACCAATGTTTTGTAAGACGTTCTTTTAGAGCCATTGCAATGTGTTTGTGTGCCTTTAACTTTCCATATTTGCAAATATAAAATTTATCAGATCTACATTCCCAGTCCACTTTCTGTGAGAATTATAAAGGAATGCTTTTATAGAATGGGCCGTTTTAATCTTGGCATATCTCAGGGTCTCGGCATGTCTTAATCCAGTCCTGTAACTGACATTTATAAGACACACCCTTGTCTGCTGAAGACCGTAATATTTCCTTATATTTCTATTAAAAACTTGCTGGCTTTCAATTTCAGGTCATTGAGCTAAGGCCAGAACTGGACTTTAGAGGATTAAGAGGCTTAAGAGAGAATGAAGACGGGAGGAAATGTACACAATGAATGTTTGTGACAAAATGGAAAACGGAGAATAGAAACTGTGTAAAACCCTAATTTTCCAAATAATATATACTTTTTTCATCAAACATGTTAAGGTGGCGTACATGTCTGTTCCAGAAATGCAAAATACTCTGCATGCTGGAAATCTGAAAAAATAATAAAACGAAATGCTTGGAAAACTCAGCTCTGGAGTAGAGTCATATGTACTCGAAACTTTAACTCTATCTTTCTCTGCACAGATGCTTTCAGACCTACTGAGTTTTTCCAGCAATTTTTTGATTGTGGTACATGACTGTTCCACTTTGATATACAGCGTAGAAACCTTCAATCTCTTTTGACACGGCATGCATTATTCTCATATTTTTACACACACTTACAAACTGGTTAGGTTTATAATTCTTATTTAATTACAAGCGCTGCCTTGTACTTTTTAACACAGGGATCAGACTGACGGCACTGCGGAACAATAACATGATATTTGAGAAATAAAATTGCGTGTGCTGCAAGAACAATCTCTATCTCTCTCTCTCACATGCACACATACACAGACACAGAAAGGCTCACCCTGCTCTCTCTGCCTCTCACCTGCACACACACATGTGCGCACACACATAAACACATGCAAATACCCTCTCACTCTCTCCCTCCCCCTCTCTCACACGCACAAACATAAGGAAATGTATAAGCACACACACACACACAGACACACAGGCGAAAATACAGGCAGGTACTTACACAGATGCAGACTCACCATCCGCGCACATACACACATTCAAACAGACATACATTAAATAAGTAGCATAAATTGTAAACCATACTATGAACTGATATTTAGAAGCTAATTTGGGCTCTATACCCAATGCAGAGGAATACATTGTTTGTGTTTGTTATATTGGATATGATAAATGACCCACATGATGTAACGTTCGATCCTACTAGTAAAAGTCAACTTGCCAGTCGAAACACCAAAGACTCTATATACTGTAATTCGTGAATTGGACATGATAACTAATACACCGGAAATGAAGTCATAACTAATTGTTGTATTGGGCTTGAAAACATTACATGGGGAGAAAACAAAGTTAATTCTGTATTGGACCTGATAAGCAATTAAACCAGAAGATTTCTGAACTGTGAGGAGGATAGTATTGTATTTGAAAAGGACATGAACAAATTAGTGGATGGGTGGGCAGGCGGTAGATGAATTTCACTGCAGAGAGATGTGAAATGATTCATTTTGGTAGCAAGAGCATGAGTATGGACAGCATAAAATAAACGCTACATCTCCGAAGGGGGCAAGAGCAGAGTGACAAGTCATTAATCGTGCCAGGGTAGTTTCAGAAATCAGAAATTAAATCATACAGTATCTAAGGCTGCATTTATTGGAAAGTTCAGTAGCGGAACAAGGTTACATTCAACTTGTATAAGTTGCTAGTTCGGACTCCAATTCATATAATATCAAGAGTTATTAGTGCTACATTCAAGCAAGGAATGTGACGTAAATATATGGAATACAAATACGATTCACGAGGATGATTCCGGGTTTGAGGAACTTATGCTTTGAAGATAGTTTGGAGAAGTTAGGATTGATTTCCTTGGAGATGAGAAGGCTGAGAGGAGATAAGACAGAGTTATTCACAGCCATCAGTGATCTAGATTAAAAAAGGGGAAATAGTTCCTTTTCACAAAACTGTTCAGGGTGAGGGGGCTCATTATTGAAGTAATTCGGAAAAGAAGCATTGACGGATTAAAAATTACTTTTCACACAGCTAGTTGTTAGGATCTGGAACACAGTGACTGAGAGTCTGGTGGACGCATGTTCAAATGAAGCATTCATTAGGGAATTAAATTGTTATCTGTAAATGCAGAAAGTTTAGGGTGGTGGAGAGAAAGAGAAAGAGGAAAACTAATTGAGTTGCTCATTCAGAGTCTCCGTAAAGACACGATGGGCCAAATGGCTGTCGTCTACGTGGTCGTCTTCTGTGATTCAGCGATATAATTTCATCCTTCCTCTTCCCTGTTTTCCTCATTTTTTACTCTCCGAATTTCTGCCGTCCGGTTACAGCTCTAATTAGAATCAGTATTAGAATTAATTAGAATTACTGCAGTAATTCTCAGTGTGCTTCTGCTTGAAGGATCCTTGCCCACCCGCCCGCAGTAATTCTCAGTGCGGCTCTGCTTGAAGGATCCTTGCACACCCGCCCGCAGTAATTGGTGGAAGTTCATGATCTGAAGTTGTTGAGCTCAGTGTTACATCTGAAAGGCTGCAAAGTGCTTTATCGGAAGATGAGGTGTTGTTCCTCCAGTTTGTGTTGAGCTTCACAGGAACATTGCAGCAGAGCAAGGACGGTCATGTGGGCATAAGGGCAGGGAGGAGTGTTGAAATGGCAAGCGACAGGAAGGTCTGGGTTATTAATCCAGATAGACCGAAGGTGTTCTGCATGGCAGTCACCCAGTCTGCGTATGGTCTCTCCAATGTAGAGGAAACCGCATCGGGAGCAGCGAATGCAATAGACTGAATTGAGCGAAGTGCAAGTGAAATGCTGCTTCACTTGAAAGGATTGTTTGAGCCCTTGGGTGGACAGGAGGGGGGAAGTAAAGGGGCAGGTGTTGCACTTTCTTCGTTTGAATGGGAAGGTGTCGTCAAATGGGTTTCAGGTGCTTTGGGTGATGGAGGAGTAGAACAGGATGTCCCAGAGGGAAAATTCCCTATGGAATTCCGACAGAGCTGGTGAAGGGAAGAAGTGTTTGATGGTAGCATCATACTGGATTTGTCAGAAATGGTGGGGGATGATCTTTTGAATGCTGAGGCTTGTGGGGTGATAATTGTGAACAAAGGGAACCCTATCGTGGTTCTGGGAGGGAAAGGAAGGTGTGAGAGTGGATGCGTGAGAGATAAGCCGAACAAGTTTGAGGGCCCTGTCATCCACCATAGGTGGAATACCTCGGTAAAAGAGAAGAGGAGAAATGTCAGAGGAACTGCTTTGGCAATTGTCATATTCGGAACAGATGCAAAGGTGGCAAAGGAAGTGAAAGAATGGGTTGGAGTCCTTACAGGGAACAGGGAGTGTTGTGCTATAGTGTATGCAGATGTGGTAGTCGGTAAGCTTGTGATAAATATTGGTGGAATTTCTAACACCAGAAGTTGAGTCAGAGAGGTCAAGGAAGGGGAGGAAAGTGTCAGTGATGGACCATGTGAAAATGATGGAGGAGTGGAAATTGTAAGCAAAATTAATCATTTTTTCGAGGTCCAGGCGAGAGCATGAAGCAGCACCGAAGCAGTCATCGATGTACCGGAGAAAGAGTTGTGGGAGGGATCCTGAGTAGGACTGCATCAAGGAATGTTCCACACACCCCATAAAGAGACTGACATAATTGGGGCCCATGCTGCAATCCAGGGCTACACCTTTTATTTGAAGCAAGTGAGACGAGTTGAAGGGGGAATTATTCAGTGAGAGAAAAATTTTAGCTAGACGGAGGAGAGTGGTCATTGATGGGGATTGTTCGGGCCTCTGTTCGAGGAAGAAGCGGAAAGACCTCAGACTATCCCGGTGGGGAATTATGTTGTAGAAGGATTGGACGCCCATGGTGAACAGGAGGCAGTTGGGGCCAGGGGACTGGAAAATGTTGATATGATGTAGGGCGTCAGAGGAGTCGCTGATGTAGGTGGGAAGAGACTGGACAGGGGGGCGAGAGAATGGTGTCAAGATAGCAAGAAATTAGTCCCGTAGGGCAGGAACAGGCTGATGCGATCGGTCTGCCGGGCCAGTCCTGACTGTGGATTTTGGGTATCAGGTAGAAGCAGGTCGCCCGAGGTCGGGAGATCATTAGGTTGGAAGCTGCAGAGGGAAGATCTCCAGAGGAGTTAAGGTCAGTGACAGTCCTGGAAAATAATGGCTAGATGTTCAGTGGTGGGTTCATGGTCCGGGGGAGGTAGGAGGAATAGTCTGCGAGTTGACATTCAGCCTCTGCGAGGTAGAGGTGGGTGCGCCAGACAACAACAGGACCACACTTGTCAGCAAGTATAATGACAAAGTCGGGGATGGACCTGAGAGAATGGAATGTGGCATGTTCAGAAATACACTTTCACAACAACAGCACCACCCTTGTTTGACTGAGACCTCTGCTGGCATAATGGAAGGACGTCCTGACTGGCCAATTTGACTGTGGTCAATATGGTGAATCACAATCCCTGATTTGATGAAGCGACTGTCAATCAGCCAGCAGGTCACCTTGAATGGTTCAGGAAGCTGTCAGTCAGCCAGCGGCGTTTCCTTAATGGCTGAGGTGTTTGTGGGTGAAAGCGTAATGCTGCCCCATTGTCTGCCGCATCTGTCAGTTGTGGAGCTGTTTTCCCTGTTTGGCACACTCAGCTGTCCATCAGCGGGCGGAGCTCTTTGGTTGGCTGAGGCGTCAGGCAGTCAGGTGTGTCCTTATGAATTGAATAACTGATGAAACCGTATATTTCACTGCATCCTTGATTTGCTCTCCTAACTTGAACTGAGTCACCCCATAGATTAATGTGTTTGTGCAGCAACTTAAACTCCGTAGCATAAATCCGACTTGTTGTAATATATATCCAGAATAGGTGAGGTAAGGTACTTCTCTCAGATCTTAAGAAAGGAATTTTACAACATACACTGACCACAGGATTATGTAGGTCCCAGATATTGTGATGAGTAAAATCATTGACTTCCTCCTGCTTTCCATCTCTGGGTCACTGCGATTCTCTCCCTTACTATGAACCCTCAGTGCCTTCCGGACTCGACTGGTAACTGCAATGTGTCTGATTGTCAGAGCGTTGTTCAGCAGAATTAAATTGAATGGGAGCAATGGGTTTAAAAGCTTCTCAAGCCAGGAAAACCCAACCCATCCGGGATCAGTAAAATAGCTTAGCTTTGTCTGACATCCCTGTGGTACATTGTCGATTATCTTTCCAGGTTCCAGTGTAAAGTACCAGGGGATATTTTTTGAAAAGAGCAGGATGCCAGTTGTCACTAGAACCACAGCCTGTGTTTTCCCGGTGCAATATTTTGTTATCAGATTCTGGCAACAAATGGCCACAAACCGATCAAAGGAAAAAGTGACGGTGAACCAGACAGAACAGTCCATGGCTGCAGCCAGCAGGGCAGCGCAAACACTACACACAGGAGTGAAGTCCAGAAAATTCACTGGGAAATAAAAATAATTGACCTGGGTCAGTATGGGGTCAGTGATAATGACCAATAGATCCGCCGTTGCCATGGCCAAGAGGTAACGAGTGGTGCACGTGGAGAGGCCACACTTTCCTCGGCACAGGATCACAATCCCCAGTAAATTAACTGTCAGAGAGAGAAGGGAGAAGAGAATGGTATTTAATGACGATACATTCTCCATGTCAGACACAGACAGTAAGGATAGGACTTTAGGACCACAAAAGGACCTGAGGAGAAATGGGGCAGGGAGGTGGTAGAGAATAAGTTTGCAGGCTGGGGCACAGGAAATGTAAATGTAACATTTACGAATGGAGCAATAGATGAAATAAGAACTAAAGACCAGTTAGTTTGACGTCAGTGGCAGGACAATGTTAATTTTAATATCTTTTGTAATCCTGGAAGCGCCTGATTGAATCTGTTTTGGAGGATTAATTCTGAGCAGCATCAAAGCGTCCTCACTAAACGAGTGTCAATGGGAATTAAGGGGATTAATCCCGGCTGTTTGGTGTCAGGCTGATCACAAAGGAAGATGGTTGAGGTTGTTGGAGGTCAGTCAACGCCGATCCAGGACATCACTGCAGGTGTTCCTCAGTGTAGTGTCCTCGATCTAACCATCCTCAACTGCTTCATCAATGACATTCGTTCCTCCATAAAGTCCGAAGAGGAAATGTTCACTGACGATTGAAAAATGTCCAGCGCCATTCGCGACACTCCAGATACTGAAACAGTCCATGCCCAAATGCAGCTCGCTCTGGACAATATCCGGACACAGGGGCAAGCAACCTTCGCACCATACAAAGTGTTTTAGTTACCATTTCCATCAAGAGACAATCTAACCATCGCCTCTTGACATTCAATGGCATTACACTCTATGAAAGCTCCACTATCAAATCCGTGAGGGTTACTGTTGATGAGAAACTGCAATGGACTAGCCTAATAAACACTGTAACTACAAGTGCAGGTCGTAGGATAGGAATCCTGCGATTAGAATTCCTCCGAACTCCCCAAACTCTGTCCACCATCTGCAAGGCACAATTCTGGAGAGAGATGAAATGCTCCCGATTTGGTTTGCTGAGTGCACCTCCCACAACACTCAATAAGTTTGGCCACGTACAGGTCAAAACAGCCGGCTTGTTTGGCAGCCCATCCACACACATTCACTCCCTTCAACATCGATGCTGAGTATCAGCAGTGTGCTCCATCTACAAGATGCACTGCAGAAATTCACCAGGATTCCTTAGGAAGCACCGTCCCAACTAACGGCCACTACCATCTAGAAGGACCAGAGCAGCAGATAGGTGGGAAAGCCAACTCCTGGAAGTTCCCCTCCAAGTTACTCATTTTCCTCTCTTGAAATGTATCGCCGTTCCTTCACTGGCAGTTGCTCAAAACCCTGGAACCTTCTTCCGAACAGCACTGTGAGCGCGCCAGCACCACGTGGGCTGCAGACGTTCAAGAATGCAGCTCACTACCATCGTCTCAAGGTCAACTAGGGCTGGGCAATAAATGCTGACCGAGCAAGCAAAGGCCACACCCCCTAAATGAAAAATAATGATCCCAGGAAACGAGCCTCTCCAGCACTGAGCGCCCAGTAAGTAATGCTCAGGATAAGACTCAGGATCAGACTCAGTATCAGACCCTTTCCCGGCCTAGAAAATCTACTGCACCACTATTTTCTGTTTAGTTCCCGTCCAGGTAGGCAACTTTAGCAGTGCACCACCCCAGGAATATTTGTGCTCCAGATTTGTTCCCTCAGCATCTAATGCTCTTCCTAAAAGCCTTTCGTCTCCATGTCTGTTCCTCCGTAGATCACATTCTTCCCAGGAATACTGCCTCTTCAGGATCCAGCTCTTCCCAGGTCACAATCAATCCAGGAATAGACCTTGATCTGGTTCGGACGCTTCCCAAGTCACATTCATTCCAGGAGTAGACCCTATTCTGAGATCGGACGCTCCCCAGGTTACGTTCTTCTTAGGAATATACACTAACCATGATTGGACATTCCTCAGGGCACGCGCTTCCCTAGATTGGAAACGCTCTAAACGCCAGACAGCTAATTCTTCCCAGGATCCTACTCTATCCGGCCTCACATTTACCATGACACACTTTTACCCAGAACAGAATCTCTCTCCAGGATTGCTCAATCCTTACGAAACAATCTGCCCGGGAATAGACCTTCTTCAGTTTTGGATGCAATCCGAGGCATACACTTTACCAGGAATATACCCTCCCCAGGTTCAGTCCACACCCACAGCACACTCTTCTCAGGAATAGACCCTCTCCTCGAGTGGGAAATGCCCATAGCACAAGCTTCCCAGGTGTGAACCCTCTCCAGGTTCAGGGCCTCACCAGGCCACATTCTTCGCAGTAATAGACCGTTTCCACATTCGGATCTTCTACAGTGCACACTTTTTGCACGTAATGGACCTCTCCAGTTTTTGGCCTTCCCCAGTTCACATTCATTCCGGGAATAGACGATCTGCTTGTTCGTTAGCTCCCCAGGACCCGCACTGCTGAGGAATATCAAGATATATATTTCAAAAATAACCTGGTCACACTCTTTTCAGTACAATTCCTCTTCCAGTTTCAGACCCTCCACAGGGAACACTCTGCCCTGGGATAAACCCTCTCCAGTTTCATGCTCTCCACGGAGAAAACTCTTCACAGTAGCACAAAATCACAAAATACAGAACACCGCCCCCCCCCACCCTCCCCCACAACAAACCCACCACCCACATCACACTTTTCCAATAATGTGAGCTTCTACAGATTCAAATCCTTCCCATGTTACAGACATCCCAGGATTTAAGCCGTCCTGGTTCAAATATTCCTCAGATCAATCCATTCTCAGGAATGGCCCCTCTCCTGGTTCAGACATCCCCGCCAGGGCACACACTCCTCAGCAATCCTCTCAATCCAGGTTCCGAACCTCCATTGAGCACTCTCTACCCAGAAATACACACTGCCCAGTTTCAGAACTTTCAAGTGCATTTTCTGTTTCCCAGGAACATATCATCTCCAGCATTAGAAGGTCCCCTATCTCACACCACCCATGAGAAGAGCCTGCCCATGTGCAGGCCTTCACTAGGGGAGAGGCATGTGGGGAAACAAACCTAGCCAAGTTTTGAAATCCCCATTGCACACTTCACAGGAATGCTGACCAAATAGCCTATTCCTGCTCCGGTGTTCCCATATTCCAAGGAAGAGATCCTGCCCAGATCTGGACAATCCCATGGACATATAATTCCCAGTAATAGTTGCTTTCCAGATTCGGACTCTCCCCAGCTCACATTCCATAAGGGAATAGGCACTCCCGTGTTAGCACCACGTCACTCACTTCCGTTAATATCACAGTTAAAAAATTTTCCCAGTCACTCCAATTCCAGAGATCGATCCCTAGGTTTTGAAACGCTCAAGAAGACACTCTTGTCAGGAAAATAAAAGCCTTGGCCAAGTTTAACTTTTCTCCAAGGCATACTTTTTCCTGGATCGTGCCTAAACAACTTCAAGATCTCACCATCTCGACATTTCTCCAGGAATAAACCCTATCCACTGTCGGACACTCTTCAGGGTAGACCTATAGGGCGAGAGCATTTGAGAGCGGAGAGAGAGGCCACACAGCGTTAATGAGCGTGGAGAGAGAGAGGGGAGCGCAGAAGACCAAAATGCCATGAGGCCGATGAGCAAAAGTAGGCCATTGGGCCCATCGTTTGTGTTCCATCACTCAAAGAGATCGTGTTTGAACTGATAACCCTCAGCACCACTTTCCTTCCTTTCGCCATAAACCTTCATTGCCTTGATCATTAAAAATCCGTCTACCTCAGCCTTGAATATCTTTAACGACGCGTCTTTTAAAGGCCTCAGCATTAAATAATCCACAGATTAACTACCATCTAAGAGAAATAATTCCCCCTGACCCCTGCCTTAAATAGGCCAACCCTAATTCTTAGATTATACCCTCTTGCCCTCGACTCCAGCACAAGTGCAGACAACCTTTCAGCATCTACCCTGTCAAGAATGTTTTGCATTTCAATATGGTCACCTCTCATTCCTCTAAACTCCAATGACGAAAGGGCCAACTTGTCCAACTTCTTCACATAAAAAATCTATTCATACCAGGTATCAATCTGGTTAATTTTTCTGTACTGCCTCTAAATTCAGTATATTTTCCTTATATAAGGGGATCAAAACAGTTGAGAGTAATTTAGGTGTCACTAATGTCTTGTATAGTTGTAGCAAGACTTCCCAATTTTTTTTTACCACATTCCCATTGAAATAATCGCCAACATTCCAGTTGCCTTCCCCAACACCTGCTGAAAATGTATTTTATTTTTGGGGATTCATGCACGAGGACTCCCAAATCCTTCTGTGCTGCAGCTTTCTGCAGTCTTTCTCCATTTAAATATTATTCAGCTCCTCTGTTCTTCATACCAATAAGCGCATAACCTCACATTTTCCCACGTTATTTTCCTCCTGTCAAGTTTTTGCCCACTCACTCTATATCTCCCTGTAGGCTCTTTAAATGATCCTCACTACTTGCCCTCCAAAATATTTTGGGGTCATCCAGTAAAGATAGACCAATAAGGAGTGTGGGGATAGAGGTGATAGATCTTTAAAGAGCACGAGATGGAAAAAAGTGCAGAGAACAGCTGATTGGTGGATATCTGTAGTCTTTAAAGTGAAGTTAAGGCGTTTTCTTTGTGCTTTGGTCTGTTGTCTATCCTTACCGCTTTTAAGAAATGGCTTCTGAAGTATAAGTTCGACACTAGTTTTTTTTTTAAATACAATAAAACATAAAGAGCGGGGGATTATTCAAGTGTGAAGAACAGGGATAGTGGATTAATCAATTAACTAATTAATTAATTACGACCGCGATGGCATGACGACTGCTGTGTTGCTGATAAAGCATGTGGGTGTTGCTGGTCGCTAAAGTGACACAGGACGATCAGATTTGTAGTAAATGTTTGCAGCTCGAGGAACTTTGGATCCAAGTTAAGGAGTTGATGTCCACGCGTTAGAGGAGCCTCGGCGCCTGCAACTACCCAACAGTTGTAGGTTCTGACACGCTGTGTGGACGAGGGCGGGCCTGCAGAGACGATGAGCGAACTGACCATGGGACTGTGGTACAGGGAACAATTCACTTTGGGATGTTAGGGAGCAGTATATTTGGGAGGATAGATACTGTTCTCTGCAGCAGTGAGCGCGACTCCCGAAGGTTGTGTTGCCTGCCCCGTGCCAGGGTTATGGAAACCTCCTCAGGGCTGGAGAGGAATTTGAAGTGGAGGGGAGAAATCTACTTTTATTCGCAACGTTGCCGCCAACGACGTTGAAAGGAGCATAAAGGAAATTCTGTTGAAAGAATTCGAAGAGTTAGGAGCTAAAGTAAAATGCATAACCTCTAAGGTAATAATCTTGGGATTACTAACAGAGCCATGGGCAAACTGGCATAGGATAAAGTCAAGGAGATAAATGCTTGGCTCAAAGTTTGTTGTGGGAAGAATGGGTTTCAGTACAAGGGGCACTGGCACCTGCACTGGTCTAGAAGGGATCTGTTCTGGTGGGGCGGGCTTCACTTGAACTGTGCAGGGACAGGTGTCCTGCCGAATTAAATAACGAGGGATCAAAGGACCGTTTGTAAGTTTAATTGCAGTTGGGGAAGCTGGAGCGTGGTAAAGTAGATTTACAAAGGAAAATAATATGACAGCATTGCAGGTCAGCTTTTTAGATATCGATGCCATGAATATGGCAGGAATGGACAGAATGTTTAAACATTAAAAAATAAAACCAGCAGAAAATATCGTTAAAGGGACAAACTGGTTAAAAGTCAAAATTGATGCCTCTTTAATGAAATGCTCATAATATTCAGTAAATACAATAAACTAATTAACGGCAAAATAGATGTAAATGGGTGTTATCATATTGACATTATGGGGAAGTGATCACGAGGTGTCCAAATCTGGGACAAAAACATTCAGGGCAATGTGATTTTCGAAAGTACAGGCAGGAAGAAAAGGGTGTTGGGGTAGCTTTGTTAATACGAGATGGAACAAGTACAGTAGCAATAAATGATTTTGCTTTGGAGGATGTAAAATCCACATGGGTAGAGTTAATAAATAACGTGGAATGAGACACTGGTGGGAGCCGTCTATAGGCTGCCTAACAGTAGCTATACTGGAGGGCACAGAATATATCAGGGATAATGTGGGCTTGTAAAAAAGACAATACCTTAATCATGGGTTAGCTTAATCCTAATGTGGTTTGGGAAAATGAAATTGGCAGAGGTAGCCATGAGCAAGGGAATCAGCCAGTTTATCCAGGACAGTTTCCTAGAACAATTTGCTGTCGTTCTAACAATGGAGCGGGCAACTTTGGATCTGTTTCTGTGCAATGAGTCATGTTTAGTAAATTATCTCGGAGAAAAAGATCCCCCTCGGAAGCAGGGAACATAAAGTGCTAGAATTTAGCATTCAAATTGAGAGTGAAGATTGGTCCGACACAACTGTGTTAAACTTACAAAAAGGTAATTACACAGAAATAAGGGCAGATTTGGCTGGAGTGGACTGGGGAAGGAGTTTAGCAGAAAAGATACTTAATGAACAATAGCAGACGTTTAAGTAAATAATTCTTGGCTCTCAACAAAAATCTATCCCTGTGAGTAAGAAGGGTTCTTGGAAGGAGATACACCAAACATGGTTAACCAAAGAATTTAAGGATGGAAACAAATTGAAATAAAATAAAACGAACAACATGAGAAAGATTAGTCATAAACCTGAGCTTTAGGAAATATTTAGAAACCAATAAAATACGACCAAAAATATAATAAAGTGGGTGTAATGAAACGCTGATGGTGAATGAGCAATTAATATAGAAGCGGACAGTAGTATATATTTTTAAATATAAAAAGAAAAGAGAGGTCGAAGTGATCCTTGACCCTTTAGAGAATGACGGTGTGGAAATAATAATGGGGAGCCAAGAAAGTCAGAGGTTTTGAATAAATATTTTCCATCAGTCTTCACGGTAGAATACACTCGTAGCATTCCGAAAAATGGTAAATAATCAGGGGGAACATAACATGGGGGGAGGAAATGAAACAATAACTATCAATAGAGAAAAAAGTATGAGTGAAACTACTGGGGCTGAAACCGATAAGTCCCGTGAACCTGAGTGTTTGCATTCTAGGACATTAAAGGAAGTAGCTACACAGTAGTAGATGGACTGCTGGTAATCTTCCAAGAATCCTTAGATTCAGGAAACTCCCAGAAGATCGGAAGTTTGTCAAAGTAATGCCCTCATTCAAACAGGAGGGAGACAAAATGCAGGTAACCATAGGCCAGTAAGCTTAACATCCATCATTGGGAAAATGTTAGAGTCTATGATAAAGGATGTCTTACATTCATAGAGTCATAGTGTTCTAAAGCACAGGAAAAGGCCCTTCGGCCTATCGAGTCTGCGCCGGACAAACAAGCACCTAACTATCCTAATGAAATTTCTCAACACTAGACCCATAGCCTTGTATGACATGGCATCGCAAGTGCACATTCAAATTCTTGCTAAATGTTATGAGGGCTTCTGCATCAGAAGTCACACCCCCCACTCCCACCCCCCCCCCCACAACCCGCCCCCCCCCCCTCCCACCACCCCCCACACGCACCAATCCCCCGGCCCCATCAATCTCCTCTGCTACAGGGGGAAAAACAGTCCGTACAATCTCTCTCCAAAACTAAAACTTTCCAACCTAGGCAACACCCTGGTCATTCTCCTCTGCACTCTCCCTAGTGCAATAACATCCTTCCTAAAATGTGAATTCTAGAACTGCCTACAATACACTAGCTTTGGCCTAAACAGCGTTTTATACAGTTCCAGCATAACCTCCCAGCTCTTATATTCTATGCCTTGGCTAATAAAGGCAAGTATCCCATATGCATTCTTAACCACCTCATCTACCTCCAGCGCGACATTAAGAGACCAGTGAAAATGGAGACCAAGGTCACTCTGATTCTCGGCACTTCCCAAGGCCCGTCCATTCATCGAATATGCCAGTGTCTTGCTTGTCCAGCCCAAGTGCATCATCTCACACTTATCTGGATTAAATTCCATTTGTCACTGATCAGCCTGTTTGACCAGCCTACCTATATCTTCCTGTAACCAAAGGCTACCCTCCTCTCTGTTTATCACCACACCAATTTTCGTGTGATCAGCAAAGTTCCTCATCATCCCTCCAACATTCATGTCTAAATTGTTTATATACACCACAAGCAGCTAGGACCCAACACCAATCCCTTTGGAACCCCACTGGACAGAGGCATTCAGTCAGATACACACCTCGACCAGCAGGCTTCGCATCCTGCCACTCAGCCAATTCTAGAACCAGTTTTCCAAATTGCCTTGGATTCTATGGTCTAGTTATCAGTCTCCCATGAGGGACCTTATCCAATGCCCTGCTGAAGTCCAACTAGACTACGTCAAATACATTGCCCCCATCTACACACCTGCGTACCACTGCGAAATAATCAATCAAGCTGTTCAGACATGCCCTCCCCTTAACAAAACCATGCTGACTGCAGTTGACTAATCCATGCCTCCCAAAGTGTAGATTAATTCAGGCCCTCAGAATGGCTTCCAAAATTTCTCCACCACTGAGGTTCGACTCACTGACTTGTAGCTCCATTGTTGGCCCCTCTCTCCCTTCCTGAATAAGAAATGATGTAATAGCAGATCAATTAAAAATGCACATTAAAATCAAGCAGATTGAGTATGGCTTCATGAAGGGGAAATCATGCCTGACATATCTATTATAATTATTTGAGGAGATAACAAGCAGAATGAGTAATGGAAAACCAGTAGGTGTAATAATTCTGGATTCCCAAAAAGGCATTCAATAATGTACCACACATATGGCTGCTTAATAACGTAAGAGCCCATAGTATTGCGGGTACTATATTAGCATGGATAAGGGTTGGCTAACTAAAAGAAGACAGGGAGCTTGAATAGTGCGTCTGAGGCGGTGGCGGGGAGCGGGGGTGTTGGTGTCCCGCATTTTCATCATGGGCACCTGTAAGTATTGGAACGCCACATGGATCAATACTGGGGTCACAATTGTTTACTTTTTATATTCATGACTTAGATGAGGGAAGTGAATGTACCAACCCAAGTTTACAGATGACACAAAAATATGTGAAAAGGCAGGTGGTGAGGATGACACAAAGAATCTACGTGGGAATATAGAAAAGTTAAGTGACTAGGCAAAAACTTGGCAGATTGCATATAATGTATGTAATTGTGTGGTTATGCACTTTGTCACGAAGATCAGAGGAGCTGAGTATTACTTAAATGGAGAAAGCCTGCAGAAAGCTGCAGCACAGAGGGATTTGGGAGTCCACGCACATGAATACCAAAATGCTAACGCGCAAGCTCAGCAGGTAATAGGTAAGGTGAACCAAATTGAGGTCCTTTATTTCAAAAAAAATGCCGTATAAATTTGTGACATGATGCTAAAACTATAAAAGGCACGAGTTAATCCTCACTTAGAATACTGTGAACAATTTTGACCCCCTTATTTAAGGAAAGATATACTAGCAGTGAAAGCAGTCCAGAGAAGGTTCATTAGGTTAATCCCAGGTATGGAACGATTTCATCTTTGGAGATGTTGAGTAGGTTGGATCTGCACTCATTGGAGTTTAGCAGAATGAGAAGCCACATTCTTGAAACATCTGCGAATCTTAGGGGCTTGACAGGCTGGATGATGAGAGCTTGTTTCCGTTGTGGTAGAGTTTTGGACAGGAGGACATAATCTCAGTGTAAGGGTTCAGCAATTTAATCAGGAGACGAGGAGGAATTTCTTCTCACAGAGGACGGTAAATCTATGGAACTATTTCCCGCAGAGGGATGGAGGGACTGAGTCATTAATTACATTCAAGGCTCAGTTAGACAGATTTTAAAAGAGTAAGGGAATCAAGGGTTTTGGGGAAAAGGCAGAAATGTGGAGTAGAGGATTATCAGATCAGCCGTGATATCATTGAATGTCATAGCAGACTCAAAGGGCGGAATGACAAGCTTTTGCTCCAATGTCTTATGCCCTTATATTAAAAAAAAAACAATAAGAGGATTGGAACACCGTCAGAGTGCTGCTGGAGCGCTTAAAAGTCAGGAACTGGTTAACACCTATTTCTGTTGGAGCAGTTCAATAGAAAATGGAGCGATATCCAGACATTTAACTTCAAACACTCATCAACACATTAATTCAACCAACATCAAAACGCTTCCTGTAGTCAATCTATTCAAATGGAAAAACACATTGATAGCTCCATGGAATGAACTGATCACTCATCAATAATAAAAAAAAACATTATTTCCTAATACAAACAAATTATTTCATTCCAGTTACTGACCTACAGTCGGCCCAATTCTACACTGACCTATACACCCAGTATTACATTATCAATTGGATCAGTTATTACACTCTGGTACTGACCTACATTTAACGCAGTTTTAGACTGACAGATATACCCAGTAAAAAATGGTGACTGGGGTCAGCGATTCCACTCTGCTTACTGACCGACACTTAGTACAAATTAACATGAACAGATAATGTCAGTAAAAAATGTCGCGACTGGGGCCAGGCACCCCACTCTGATCAGTGACCCACATTCAGTACAAGTCTAAACTGGTAAATAGATGCAGAAATATATGGTCACTGGATTCAGATATCCCACTCTGGCTAGGGACCCACAATCAGTGTGATTTTCCTTTCACTGCCACTGAACATTACTTCAGAGAATCTGCCTTCACTGAGGCCTAATTTAACATACACGATATTCCGTTAAATGCTAGGACTTAATATATAAAGGAGCCTGTGAGTTATAAACAAAGGTTTATTTTCAACTGACAAAAGAAAATAGAGTCGCAGAGACAGTTCAAGACGTTATAATTCAGCAAATTATATCGCTGATTCGGTGTGAACAGTGATCAGCAGATCAGCATGTAATATTTTCAGTCACAATTTAAAATGAGAGCAGCTCACACATAGATTTACACAACTTCTATGGTTATAGTCACTTACCAGGGACACCAATAACAGCAAGGATTGTGAAGAATATTTTCTCAGCTAGTTCAATTGGAGGAACCATTTTCAGTATGAAGTAATGCGCCCTTTTGTGCTGCTGGCAATCACTCTGTCTTAAACGCTGAGGTGTTACTTTACCAAAGGTTTTAATTAATACCCTGTGGGGTCACCTCAGGGATGTTGAAATTGCAACATTGTTCAAAGAATTATTTTTAAATAAATGAACAAACAGATTATGTCATTGAGCTCAGTGAAAATGTGTTTGTTTTTAGATTCAGCGTCCACATTCCAAAGACAATTCCTATGCTGATCACATTAATTAACGAATAAAAACAGCAGCTTCATTCACCCGGATAACATGCTGTCCACTCAAATACCATTCAGTCCCATCTCTAGGTCTCAGATTGCTTCAAGGAAAGCCGGAACTTGGCTGTTACCATTCAGACATTAAATTCCAAACGTTAGAGTGCCTCTCCCCACGCTGTTCTATTGTAAACTGGGATGTAGCTGCCCTCTTTAACTGTGGACATTCAGTTATGCGAGTAACGTAGGATAGGGGTGACAATTTATTGCAAAATTGAACGAATAAAGTTTCAGGAAGTATTTAAACTCCCACAAAAATTGATTTCACACCTCAATCCAATGCGACTCCCTTACAATATTTCTGTCTCTCCCTCTCTCTGTTTCTGTCTCTCTCTCTCTCTGTGTTTTGCTCTCTGGCTCTCCTTCTCTGTCACTGTATTTATCTCGCTCTGTCCCTTTGTCTGTGTGTCTCTATCTCTCTGTGTCTTTTTCTCCTTTACTCACTCTATTTTATCCCCACTCTCTCTTTCTGTGCCATTCTCTCTCTCTGTCTTTATGCCACTTTTCCCCTATCTCACTCTCTCTGTCTCTTTCTTTCTCTCTCTGTCTCTCTCCGTCTCACCCTTTCCTTCTCACTCGGTCTTACTCTCTGTCTGTTTCTCTTCCCGACTCTTCATCTCTCTCTATCAGAGAATCACAGTGCAGAAGAGGCCCTTGGGCCCATCGGGTCTGCACCGACACATGAGGGACACCTGACCTACCTACCTAATCCCATTTACCAGCACTTACCCCATATCCTTGAATGGTATAACGTGCCAAGTGCTCATCCAGGTACATTTTAAACGATGTGAAGCAACCCGCCTCCACCACTCTACCAGGCAGCGCATTCCAGACCAACACGACCCTCTGGGTAAAAAAGTTTTTCGTCACATCCCCCCTAAAACTCATACCCCTCACCTTGAACTAATGCTCCCTTGTGACAGACCCTTCAGCTAAGTGGAACAACTGCTCCATATCCACCCTGTCCAAGCCCCTCATAATCTTGTTCACCTCGATCAGGTCGCCCTCAATCTTCTTTTGGAACAATGCAGCAAGCCAAGGACAGACATGTAGGCAAGAGAGCAGCGTGGAGTGTTTAAATGGCAAACGACAGGGAGGTCTGGGTCTTTCTTGCGTACAGACATTGTTCCAGTGAAGCCCAGTGCAAACTGGAGGAACAGCACCTCATCTTCCGACTAGGCACTTTACAGCCTTCCTGACTGAATATTGAATTCAACAACTTTATATCTTGAACTCCCTCCTTCATCCCTACCCCCTTTCCGTTTCTTCCCCCGTCCCTTTTGTTTTTTCCAATAATTTATATAGATTTTTCTTTTCCCATCTATTTCCATTATTTCTAAATATATACCTATAATGCCCTGTCAGTCTTTCCACCCACCCCACTAGAGCTGTATCTTGAGTGTCCTGCCATCCAATCTTAATTAGCACATTCTCTTAGATAATATCACCACCTTTAACTCCTCTTTGTACCTTTGTCGGTGACATCTTTTTATTATCTGCTCCTATCGCTGCTTGCTTGTCGCTACAACCAGCACCCCCCACTCCTCACCGAACTTCTCTCCCCACCACTCCCCCCCACCTTAAACCAGCTTATAATTCACCACTCTCCCAATTTTACTCAGTTCTGTTGAAGGGTCATGAGGAGAAACGTCAACTCTTTTCTTCTCCACCGATGATGCCAGACCTGCTGAGCTTTTCCAGGTAATTCTGTTTTTGTTTTGGACTTCCAGCATCCGCAGTAGTTTTTTGTTTTTTATACAGCTTTATTATAATCGGTCTGGTAATCCTCACTGCAACGAGCTTTCATGCCTTCAGTGTAAAGAGTTTTCTGTTCTTTTGGGTTAACAGGTCTTCTAGACTCGTCCCGGCTGCGATCCACAGAAAGGAATCTGAAAAGGAACTCCACAGGCAGCTTTCAAAAAAATACATTGGTCAGCTTCATTTAAATATCGGTTTAGACGGACAAGATGGTGACAAGCAATCCATTGCTCACAGTGGAAGAGGAGTCTGCAGCAGCTCTGCTGTTTCAGTCTCGATAATGTGATACATGTTCTCCAGCAGCTCCCATTCCTGATGAAATTGAAGGTTAATATCCAATTACTGCATTGTTCTGGCCATGAGTTGAAACCAATATTGGACTCAGCATTAGAGTAAAATATGGGTTCATTTTTTAACATGACCTGACCATGATGGCCATTTATAAGTGACGAAATGTCGTCCTCTACTTGGGATAAAACAAGGGCTTGCTGGGAAGTTGAACTTCATTTACCAAAAGCAGAGAAAGAAAGTGCCTTAAAAATTTCCATTTGAACGTCAAACTCATTCTTATGAAAATAAACAAAGTTGTATCCTACGAAAATGAATTGATTTTTCGAATCTATATTCTTCCATTAGCATACAGCATATATCTACGATGATTTGTCCATCACTGCTGCATTATAACCTCTGTATAATACACACAGTGTGCCATTCCGACAGACATGAGGTAATGTCAAAAATATACATAATCCAATCTTCTGAACGTGTGGCCAAAAGTGTGATTTATTTTGGGGCGCTAGGAACAGCAGCATAACATGGTGGCAGCAGGTACTGCGGATAGAACTTAAACATTTGAAATGATGTAAATGCTGAACCATACTTTGAAAATATCCGTGAATTGAAGTCCAAACATTCTCTGATCCGTTCAAAAACATGGTGGTCCCTGCAGCATTTAAAGCAGTTATCCAACTTATGATCAATTGGGAGGCTGAAAATGCTGTGGGGGTGATCCAGGAGCTCAAGCATCATGGAAAGTCAACATTCTGTAGTTGTCTGAAAAATACTAAAAACGAGAGGAGATCAGGTATCGCCTTGTCTTGATATGACGGTAAACATTTGGATCTTTTCAATGGATGGGAAATGAGTGAGGATGAAATTGAAAACCGAGCAAAGTTTTTTTTCAGAAATTCAGCTGGAATTTACAGCTTTTATTAGAAAAGATCAGCTCACAATGTCGCAGGCTATTGAGGCACCCCTGTTCATGAAGCCAGAAAGAGCGAATTGAAGCTGCTGTCAGCCTAAATGGCTAAACTTCAGTTAATACGAGGAAAATCGGGTGGATGCAGTGAATCAGTGACTAATGGGTGCACGTCAGGGAGAGAGAGATAGAAAGAAAAAAAATGAATGTGTGAGAGAGCAGATGTCCACATTTTTTCACCGACAAAAGGAAATGTAGCACATACATCTCAAAGAGCAAAGCTTGTAGAAAAAAACAATCACTGGCAAAAGATGCACAGGGATAAGAAAGAAGAGGATCAACAAATTATCACAGGCAGAGGAACAGAGTGAGTGAGAAGGAGAAGAAATCAAAGCGCCCATTACGTAGTTAATGGTGACGAGATTGAGGATACATAAGAAATCGGAACTAGGAAGTTGTATGAAATGTGTAGACGTGACTTGTCCTACAGAAAAGTAACTTACACAAGTATTCAGATCTGGAAAAGTTTGGAAATGCGCTCACAAACATTAATCCAAATCTTAATGCCAGAGCAGAAACAAATCTTCAAACTAAAACCAGAAGACATTTTCTGAAATGTTGAAATGTATAGTTGACCCGAAGAAAGATGCATTGCAAGCCAGTAAACATATGCTGATGGTCGAGGGTGGAACTGATATTTGATAGCTGGGGACGAGCCAAGTCAAAAGGACCCAAAGGAAATGACGTTTGGTTTATTTTCTATGTCACTGAATGGTGCTGCTATCCTGGGGTTGAGCAGTGGTGAAAAGCTGCATCTGAACGTAGCAAACCAGGAGATGAATGAGGCGTCACTGAGGATTGAAAATAATACATTCGTTGAAAGCATCCTTCAATCAGACGAAAGAAAGATCTGGTCCAATTGCACCCTGAGTGTTTAGATAAGTTATGCGAATGTTCTGAATATTTGGATTATCACATGATGATTGATCCAGACAATATAATTGATTCATTCCGCATGTAAAGTACCAATAGATCTGAAAGGAAAGCTTGAACTTTAGCTCCAAGAGACAGAGAGAAGAAAATAATTACCCATGTCATGGAGCCTAGAGATTGGTAAATTCCAATGCTGTAACAGAGAAGGCAAATGGGCGACTAAGTATTTGTCTGAATCTCAAAGACCTAAATCAATCAATAAAGAGGACTCAGTATATTATTCCAACAGTGCAAGAGACCATGCCGGATCTGGCAGGGGCAAAAGCTTTCAGCAGCTCCTTACCAGATATGGCGACTGGAACGTGAAGCTTGATGATAAATCTTCAAACCTGACATCATTCAACACACCCCATGAGCGGTACAAATACCGCCATCTATCATTTGCCCTTAAATTGAGCTCTGGTGTGTTCCAGCAGAAATCAGATTTAAGCACGGGGTGCCACAGAGCAGTCAGCATAACTGATACCCAACTCTCTGTGTGAATCATTGAACATTTTTAGTACAGAAGTTGGCCATTCAGCACATCCAGCCAATGAAAGTACTCTGCAGGAGTAATCTCACTGGTCCAACTCGTCCACCCTTTCCCCAATACCCAGTAAATAGTTTCCCTTCAGAATCTCGTCCACTTTCCTCCCGGAAACCATGATTAACCTTTGCTACATCTCTTTCTCAAACAGAACATTCGAGACCCTATCTTCTCACTGTGTTAAAGGGATTTTCCTCATGTCACATTTGCTTCTTTTGCCAAGCAAATAAGCACAATGTCAGGTGATTCTCGGACCTTCGGCCAACGTAAAGAATAATTATCTACTCTTTCTCGATCGATCATGATTCTGAACACATCTACATAATATTGCAAGCTTCTCTTCTCCAAGCAAAACCCAAGCTTCTCCAATCTATCCACAAAATTAAGGAATCTCATCATTGAATCTATTCTCGTGAAAACATTTCCCCTACCTTTAGCCTCTTTATTTAAAGCGGGTAGTAATTCCACTGCAGGTAATTCAGAGATGCCGAACCCAGGGATGATGGCGTTGTCTCATATGGAAATTTTCAACGAATGAGCTGGTACCTGTTGGAGTTCAGAGTCGCCTTGTAACAGTTAAGATTCCGAGAGACATTGAACGAGTGGCTACCGAGAGGGTGTTTCCCTTTGTGCCGGAATCCAGAACTAGTGGAACAATTTAAGAATTTGAGTCAACCATCTAAAACGCGGATGAGGAGAAATTCCTTGTCTCAGAGACTCGTTACTTCCCTCCACCAGTGAGCAGTGGAAGCCGGGTCATTGAATATAGTCAAAGCTAAGTTCGGCAGAGCTTTCATCGACAAGGGAGCAGAGGGCAATGGGGAGATGGACAGAGAAGTCCAGTAAAGGGTTGGAGTTAATTTCACAACCTGATCAGCGATGATCTTCTAAATAGCAGGGTAGTTTCTAGGGCCCTAGTATCCTTGACCTATCCCTGTTTCTAATGTTCTTAACCCCTTTTGCAATCTCAAATCTTTCAACAGAAAATGATTTGAACTATCTCAACCAACAATTGATATGATCAGGCCGGATATAACGTGGGGAATGGAGAGTAAAATTGCTATGCAGAGTGAATAGTTCTTTTTCATGGTGAATTTAGAAGCTGAATATCATATTTGAAGATATTCTCAGTGCCTCTGGAAACTGAACTGGGCTCTGGAAAGAGAGGCTGTGCTTGCTGCCATATCACCTCCTATCCTCCGCTTGGGGCCGCTCTAACATTCGCCTGGCCGTACTGTGTCTCCCTGGTCCTCCCAGTGTTCACACTTTCTTACCCCCTGTACCCACTGCTGCTCTTTGTAGAAATCCGGCCGCAGGTCCGCAGGCAACATCTCCTGGCGTCAGTGTTTAATTGTAGTCATTTATTTTAATTTGACAAAGAGAAAGGTATAACTTTCGCTTCGGAATGGAGAACGAGCTGGAGCTCTGACCCGTCGAGGTGGTAAATAGTAATAATAATAATGAAATGATAAATGAAAAGCAGCCGCCTGCTCAGCGGGCAATAGTGCTGCGCCTGTGCGGTCTGTTCACTCTCCCAGAGTGCAGTGTATCTGATAGAGGGCCTTCCCATCCGCGGGGGATTGTGGGAACTTGGCCAGCCATTGCTCCAACAATGATCAGGGCATATATTTATCCTGAAGGCGAGTAATGAATTAAGTAATTGGGACAATGTGGAGTCCATTCTGTCATTGGAGCCCGTCCGTCATCCAATAAGAACATGGTTGAATTTGCACCTTAAAACTCTCTCCCTCACACATAAACACACACACAAACAGGCTCAGCCCCACAAACTCGCGGTATTAACATACACAAAACACTCACACAAACAAAATTTACCCACAGAAAACACACATACTCACGCACACATTCACACACATAAACACACACAGGGTGAGATTGTGCAAGTGTGTATTTCGTGTTTGATGGTGCGGTGCAAATAGATTAGTATGTGTCTGAGAACATGTGAGTGTGTGCTTGGCGGAAAGCATTGGAGGGAGAGGATTGAGGCAGTGTGTGTGAGGGAGAGCGTGTGAGTCAGTGTGGCTATGATTTTGTGTATTTGTGATTCAGGACCTCTGTGTGTGTGTGTATGTTTGTGTGTGTGTGTGTGTGTGTGTGCGCGCGTGTGGGTGTATGGGTGTGTTGATGGTGCGTGCGGAAGATTGTCTCATTGTGAGATTGCGAAAGTGAATTTGTAATAGTGTGAGAGAGTGTGTGACTGTCTGAGTTTATGTCTGCGTGTTCGTCTTCAGGGTGTGTGACATTCAGAGTGGTTGAGAAATGTCTGAATGTGAGTGGGGGTGAGAGTGTTATAGCGGGGGAGTGTGTTTGAATGTGTGTTTGGGTTTGCCTGTTGATGTACATGAGAGCTTCTCTGTGAGAGTTTGTGAGTTAGTGTGATATGCGATTGTGTATACGTGTGAGTGCTGAGAGCATTTTGTGAGAGTCTGTGAGTAAGTAGGTGATTCTGGGTGTGTGTGTGTTTCTGAGAGATAGAGAGTGAGTGTGTCAATATGTGTGAGATATTGACTGTATGATATTGTGATCGCCTGACAGAATCTCTGTGTGTGTGCATGTTGGTCTTTGTCTGCATGCACATGAATCTGAGTCTGCGTGAGTGAAAGTGGGTGCGTGTGAGGGAGACAGAGAATGTGTGGAATTGTGACAGTGTGATATTGAACGAGTATTCGATTGTGGGAGGGTCTGTGAGAGAGGGAGTGAGTGTGTGATTGAGATAATGTGTGAGTGATTGTCTGAATGGGTGTGAGGGAGTGAATTAATTTTTGTGTCTGTGAGAGAAAGAATGTGCTTTACAGAGAGTGTGTGAGTGTCTGTCTGGGTCCGTGTGTGTGTGTGAAAGAGAGTGATACAGAGAGAGAGAGAGCAATATGTGCAGCTTGAGATTGAGTGAGCATGTTAACCCATGAAAATGTGTGAATGAGAATGTGCATGTGAGTGTGATTGTGTGTGGGTAAAAATGAGTGTAATTCAGTATCTGATTGTGTTTGTGTATGTTTGTGTGAGAGAGAGAATGAGTGACATTTTGACAGTTTAAGATTGAGTGAGTTTGGGATTTGAATGCGTGAGTGACAATATGTCAATTAGTGGATGCCTGTGATTGAGACTGTATGCTGGCGAGATAGTGCATGTGTTTGAGAAAGTGTCTATGACACTTTAATAGTGTGAGATGGAGTGAATGTGTATGGCTGCACGTTATTGTGTTTGTGGCTCTGTGTGTCATTGTATGAGCTTGTGTACCTGTGTGTGTGTGTGGGTTTAAGAGACACCAGGATTTTCCACGCCAGGCTTGTGTATTATAATTGTTTTTCTTATTCTTTAATAATGACCACAATCCCTATATTCAGGGGGTCAGCCCAGATTGGGCCTATGCCCCCCAGAAGCTTGTGCACAAAGGGAGGCATTGATCTTTGCCAGATCGCTTGTGAGCCTTGTGTGAGAAGCATTCTCTGGGTGCTTGTCGTTTGCTCTTCACACACGCCTCGATTGCTAAGCTTTGCTTTAGCATAACGACATGCTGGGGGTACCCTACAGCTGAGTATCGCTGGAGACTTCACCTCAGCGATGTGACGACTGCTGGAGAGACTACCCAAGCGTTGTGACTGCTGCTGGACAGTCCACCTCAATGATGTGAATAATGCTGGCGAGACCGCTCGAGCGAGGTGGATGATGCCGGAGAGCCCACACGTGTGATGTGACTACTGCTGGAGAGTCCACCAGGGTGATGTAACTATTGCTGGAGTGACCATCCGAGTGATTTAACTGCTGCTGGAGCGACCACCTAAGTGATGTAACTACTGCGGGAGTGACAACATGAGCTATGCGACAACTGCTGGAGAGTCCATTGCAGCGATGGTAGAGATAATCGATACCACGTGGTGCCGATGATGTCACCGTACGCAAAGTTCTCAATCGTTCCCAGTGCCCATGATGTGTTCCAGGGTTCCATCCTGTCAAGACCTTAAAAGTTGCTGTGTGCATGTTCCGGTCCAGCGCGATTTCATG
The DNA here is from genome assembly GCF_964194155.1 of Cetorhinus maximus. Lineage (NCBI taxonomy): Eukaryota > Metazoa > Chordata > Chondrichthyes > Lamniformes > Cetorhinidae > Cetorhinus > Cetorhinus maximus. Next base: position 226,207 of record NW_027596499.1, read on the forward strand.
ATTTCAAGTGCATGGAGCCGGCTGTCGGGGGCTGGGAGGGCGATAATTGAACATAATCATTTGAAACTTGCAGGTTACACTACAGTTATGGATTTTAAATTCTAATATGCAAAGTACATTCATATCTATAGCGTTACAAAGTTACTAGTCATAATAAGTTCGTGTATTTGTGCAGGTGTAACAGTGATTAATTTTGAAATACTGTAAATAACCATTGATAAATATTGAATTCCGACAAAGTGAAGGATTCCATTCAGTTGAACTTGTTGCTATTAACATATTTATTCCCAGTTGCTTAAATATGTCCCAAGTTGAATGTTTAACTGGCGAACTACGTGTATAAGAACGAGCAGCCTGCTGGTCCCAGCTGGACGGCAGCAACAGTTGTGCCTCTGATCGAGTCGCACACGGATTCCTTCTCTCTTTTGCACCAGATCAATATCTACGTTTTTGGATACTTATTTTTGGGAATTCAAGAGTTCAATGTGTTTAGAAGCTTCAAACAGAATATACCTTTGTAAGAGTGGCACACATTCACAATCACATACTTGAGAAATTCTGCTCAGTTCCACGGGACTGTCTTCCATGAATTTGACTAAAGATTGCTACAAGAATAGCAATCTGCCCTAAGCATTATGTACATCCAAAATGATCCATTTTATAGCTTATTATTTGTGGATATCTTCGATGAATTTGCTTTCAAAACATCACAAAAGAAAATATTTTAATGTTTTCACTTCATATGATGTTCAAACAGATTTGCTGCAGTTTGTATTACTGCTTCTTCTTAATGAACTGCTGATTTGCCTCACAGGTTTTCTGTTTGTTTTGTCAAAATTTTTCATTTTTACCAATTAAGAAATCGTGAACGTATATTAATTTGAAATTAGCTAATGCAAACAGATATTTTGTGAGACCTATTTTAGTTCAATTCAAATATGTTATTTGTGCCCTTACCGTTGCATATTTGCGAAGATACAATTTGCAGTCCACTTACTGTGAGAATTATAAGGGAAACCATTTATAGAATGGGCCGTTTTAAGCTTGACATACTTCAGGGTCTCGGCAAGTCTTAATTCAGTCCTGTGACTGGCATTTATAAGACACCTCTTTGTCTACTGAAGACCTGAATATTTCCTTGTATTTCCATTCAAAACTCACTGACTTTAATTTTAAGGCAATTGAGCTTAGATCAGAGCTGGGAAAGTTTAGGCACTTAAGAGGTTTAAGACACGGTGAAGGCGGGGGGAGGTGGGGGGGGGGTGGGGGGGAGGTGGTGGTGGGGGATATGGACACAATAATTGTCTGTGATAAATTGGAAAAAAGAGGAGACTGTTTAAAACTCCATATTTCCAAAAAGAATAAATACTTTATTCATCAAACATGTTAAGGTGCAGTACATGAATGTTCCATGAAGGCAAACTAATGCGTTGTTGGAATTCTGAAACAAAATAAATACACGCTTGTAATAATCTGCATGCCTGACAGCATCTGTGGAGAGAAAGACAGAGTTAGCGTATCAACTACATATTATTCTTCTTCAGGACCCGATACGTTAACCCTGTATTACTCTCCACAGATGCTGTCAGAACTGTTGAATTTTTGCAGCATTGCATTTTTTGTTTTTCGTACATGACTGTTCCACTTTGACATTAAGTCTAGTAATTTTACTGCATGCCTTACTCAGAATTGTTTAAACACCATTACAGTCTGGTTAACTATATATTTCTCATTTAGAATCAAGCACTGCCTTATACTTTTTAGCACAGAGATCAGATTGACGGCAGTGCAAAACAATAACAAGGAATTTCCTAAATAAAGCAGATAATGTGCACTGGAAGAACAATCTCTCCCTCTCTCTCTTTCTCACACACAGACACACACACACACACATGCGCACACTCACCAACACATGCAAGTGCTCTCTCTCTCTCTCCCTCTCTCTCCCCCAATCTGTCTCTCTCACACATGCACATACAAACATATGTGCACACACAAATACACACAGGTTGACGAAGATACTGACAGGCACATACACAGAAACAGACTCACATTCACAAATCTCCTTCTGTAGGACGGTGTCATGTTCACCTGCTACTGAAATATACAGTATACACGTACACAAACACACACACGGACACACAAACATACACACATACATACACACACACACACACACACGGACACACACATACATACACACACAGAGATAGATAGACAGACACGTACACACTCTCTCACACACAGGAATTCAAATGAACGTACACAAAATTAGAGATGGACAGAAAGATAAATATATGCATGCACTCCCATAGGCACGCACACACATGCACACACACATACACAATGAAACACACATGCAGAGGGACACACACACAGGCGGACAGACACTCAAATACGCAACACGTTAACAAAGATACCCACGCACGTACAAACACCTCGACGGACAGACACTCAGACATACTCCCATAGCCACAGACATACCCACATACACGCACACAAGTACACACACATACACATTCTGACACATTCTTCCGCACACAGACGGACAGAAGGATAAATAGACACATTTACTCACATGGTCAAATACACTCACACACACGGACTTACCTTCAGCAAACTCCCTCGGCTTGGGTCTGTCATGACCCCGCTCTCACACATATGCTCACACTCACAAACAGATATACACTAAATAATTACGCTAAATTATACACTACTGTATAAATTGACATTTAGTTGCTAATTTGGTCTTGATACCCAATGCAGTGGAAACAAATTGTATGTTTTATTGGACATACAACTGATCGACAGGGTGTAACGTTCGATCTGACTTGTGAACATTAAATCGATAGCCAACACATGGACGGGTAAATTTACAATAAATCGTGGATTTTTCATGATATCTAATATACGGGATATGAAGTTAAAGCTATTGTTGTATTGGTCTTGAAAACATTACATGAGGAGAAAATAAAGGCATTTCGGCATTGGACCTGATAAGCAACGAAATCAGAAGATTTCTGAACTCTGAAGAGGATAGTATAGTATTTAAAAAGGGTATGGACAAGTTATTGGAATTGATAGGCAGGGGATCGATGAAATTCAAAGCTGAGAGAAGAGAAATTATTCATTTTGGGAGCAAGAACATTAGTAGAAGCAGCACAAAATAAAGGATACATCCCTGAAGAGGGTATGAGCAGAGGGACATGTCATTGAAGGTGGCAGGGTAGTTTGAGAAATCAGAAACTAAAGCAAGGCTGCCTTTATCGGAAAATACAGTACAGGTGCAAGGAGGTTACGTTCCACTTCAATAAATCACTAGTTCGTGCTCCAGTTGAAATATTAACTCTAGTTCTGGGCAAGGAATTGGAAGCTACTGTATAGATTAAAGATATGATTCATGACAATGCTTCCCAGGCTGAGTTTAGATAAATTGTAGGGATTGGAGCTTGGTTCCTTGCTGCTTTTGATATATATATAAACGATATGGAATTGAATGTGAGAGGGATGATCAGTAAGTTCACGGATGCCCGATAAAGTAGTGAGGTGGTAAAGATTGTGGAGGAGAGCCTTAGATTAAACGAGGATATAGATGTGCCGGTCAGATTGGCTGATCAACGGCAAATGGGACTATAACCTCACATGTGTGAGGTGATGCACTTGGGAAGGACGAACAAGGCACGGGGATACACGATGAAATGTAGAACCCTGGGAAGTACCGAGGATCGGGGTTGGTGTGCATGTCTTTTGGTCTGTTAAGGTAGCGCGTCAGGTAGATAATGTGCTTATGAAGCCATTTGGGATAATTGCATTTATTAGTCGAGGCATAGAATATAAGAGCAGGGAGGTAATGCTGAAACTGTATGTAACGGTGGTTGGGCCACAGCTTGAGTATTAGGTGCAGTTCTGGAATCCGCAAAGTAGGAAGGATCTCATTCCACTTGAGAGAGTGCAGGTTGTTGCCTGGGTTGGAGAGTCCCAGTTCTGAGGAGGGATAGGATAGACTGTGGTTATTTTGAGTGGAGCAGCGGAGGTTTAGGAGGGACATGATTTTGGTGCATGAAATTACGATAGGAATAGACAGGGAAGACAGAAAGGCACTTATTCCCCTTGGTGGAGGGAACAACTAACAGGCGGCATAGATTTAAGGCAAGGGGCAGGAGGGTTAGTGGGGATGTGAGGAGCAATGTTTTTTACCCAGAGGTTGATGGGTATCTGGAACTCACTGCCTGAAAGGGTGGTAGAGGCAGAAACCTTCTTCACATTTAAAAAGTGTTTGGATGTGCACTTGCGAAACCGTGGCATACAAGGCTATGGCCAAGGGATGGGAAAAAGGGGTTAAAGTAGTTAGGCGCTTCTTTGAACATCGCAGACTCGATTAGCTGAAGGGTCTTTTTCTGTTCTGTAGACATCTAAGGCTCAAAGTTAAGATCGTTTTCCTTGCAGAAGAGACGGTTGAGAGGAGATTTGATAGTGGTATTTTGAATCATGAGTGAACTAGATTAAATAAGGGGAAACGGTTCCTTTTCGTGAAAGGGCTCAGGGTGACGGTGCTCAGTATTAAAGTACTTAGGGAAAGAAGCAATGATGACATTAACTATACTGTTTTCACACGGCGAGTTTTTCGGATCTGTAAGATTGTGATTGAGAGTGTGGTGGAGGCAGGTTGAAATGAAGCATTCATTACGGAGTTAGACTGTTATCTGAAAATCAAGAAAGTGCAGGTTTATTGGGAGAAGTCGGGAGAATAGATATAGCTGAATAGCTCATTCAGAGAGTCGGTGCAGAAACGATGGGCCAAATGGCCACCTTCTGCTTGGTAATGGTTCTGTGATTGTGTGATTACATTTCCTCCTTCCTCCTCCCTGCTTCCCTCCTATTTCACTCTCTGAATTTCTGTCGTTCGGTTCCAGCTTTATTAACAATCAGGGAAATATAGTTGCACTGCAGTAATTTTCAGCGCCTCCGCGCTTTTAGGATCGTTGTCCAACCTCCCGCCAGGATCGATCGTCATGACGTCATGACGGTGGGTAGGTGGTGACGCTGCGTAAATCGAAGAATAGGGACGGATTTCTATTCGTCAATGGTTTGCAAGCAACTCAGCCATTGTCTTACGCTGCTGTCAATCACAAAGTGGGCATGGATAGGCTTTGCTACACTGAGCAAGGCGCTCGGCTATTGGTTGTGTTACTCCAGGAAATTCGAGGGTTATTGGATTTCTCCGATTGGATAGTTTAGCTGTCACTCTGACACTGAAATGCTCCAATCGGGCACGGCCCTTTCCGTTACACTTTCGGGACTCTCCATTTGTTTTTGGACCTGTCAGTCAAATATTGAACGCTATGATTGGGCCAAACTCCATGCTAGCTGGCTTGAGATGTCTGATTGTTTGACGTACGGTCATTCAGCGTCCGGAGCTCACTGATTGGCTGTTGCGCCTGTCTGTGATCGCGTTCAGATTCCTGATGAACCTCACTGATTGGCTGAGTTATCTGTGAACCACTGATTGCACAAATGTGATTGCATGGAGCTGTTGCCAGGCAACGGGTTGAATGAACTGGTTGGCTGAACTGTCTGTCCGTCAGCAGTTAGCGCTCCATGATTGGTTGAGGCGACTGTCGGCACACAGGAAGATTAACACGTCTGGCACATGTGACAGTGGGCCAAAAGTATGCAGCTCCCGTTTGGTCGAAGCGACTGTCAGTCAGCCGGCAGGTAACCTTGATTGGCTCAGGCAGGTGTCAGTCAGCGAACTGTGCTCCCTGAATGACTGAGGCGGCTGTGGTTGAAAACATGAAGTTGGCCCATTGGCAGTTGTGGAGCCGATTGTCCGATTGCTGGAGGAAGCTGTCGTGTAGCGTCGGAGCCCCTGATTGTCTGAGACTACTGTTAGTCAGCATGCAGAGCTCTCTCATTGGTCGAAGCTTCTGCCCGTCAGCGGGCGGAGGTCTCTGGTTAGCTGATTGCCTGACAGTCTGGGTTTATTTTTCATAATTGAATAATTGATGTAACCGGATATTTCACTGCGTTCTTGATCTGCTCTCTGAACTTGGACTGAGTCACGCCAGAAATAAATGTGTTTGTGCAGCAATTTAAACTCCGCAGAATAAACCCGACTTCTTGTAATATATAGTCAGGGTTGCTGAGGTAAATTGTATATTTCAACTCATTATGGAAGAAATGTATAACAGACACCGACCACAGGAGGAAGAAGGTTCCGGATATGGTGAAGAGTAAAATCATAGACTTCCTCCTGCTCTCCATCTCTGGGTCACTGCGATTCTCTCCCTTACTCTGAGCCCTCAGTCCCTTCCGGACTCGACTGGTCACTAAAATGTGTCTGACTGTCAGAGCGTTGATCAGGAGAATTAAACGGAATGGGAGCAATGGGATTAAAACGTTATCAAACCAGGAATATCCAACCCATCCGGGTTCATAAAAAAAGCTTGGCTTTGTATCACAGTACCACGGCACATTGTCGACTATCTTGAGAATTCCATATGTGAAGTACCAGGGGATGTTTTTTTAAACCGAGCAGGTGCCGGATGTCGCTAGCACCACAGCCACAGTTTTCCCGGTGCAATATTTTGTTTTCAGCTTCCGGCAACGAATGGCCACAAATCGATCAAAGGAGAAAGTGACGGTGAACCAGACATAACATTCCGTGGCTGCAGTGAGCAGGGAAAGTCGAACACGACACACTGAGGTGAGGTCCAGGAAACAGATTGGGAAATAATAATAGTTGATCTCGCTCAGTATGGGGTCGGTGATAATGACCAGTATATCAGCCGTTGCCATGGTCACCAGGTAGCCAATGATGCAGGTGGAGAGGCCACACTTTCCCCGGCACAGGATCACAATTCCCAGTAAATTAACTGTCACAGAGAGAATGGAGAATAGCTGGACATTAATGATTAAACCTTTTCCGTGCCTGATCCACGCAGTAAGGACACGGTTTCAGGGTGAACAGAACGATGTAAGGAGAGATGGGGGAAGGTAGTGGTGTTCGAGATTAAAATTGCTGACTGGAATGCAGCAAATGTAACTGCAACATTTAATAAGGGAGCGATAGAGAAACTGAGGGCTAAAGAAGAGTTGGTTTATCCTCAGTGGCATGAAAATGATGATTTAAATATTATCTGTGATCGTGGATGTGTCAGACTTAATCTGTTTTACAGGATTAATTCTGACCAGCCTCGCAAAACGCACGACCAAAGCAGCTGTCAATAGGGGTCAGGGGGAAAACTTCCCGCTTGTTGAACTCATACCGAGCACAAAGGAAGTAGGTTCTGGCAGTGGGAGGCCAGTCACCTCAGCTCCAGGGCATCTCTGCAGGTGTAACTAAGGATAGTGTGCTCGACCCAACCATTGTTAGCTGCTTCATCAATGAACTTCCTACCGCCATAAGTTCAGAAGTGGGGATGTTCACATGCACAATGTTCAGCACCATTCGCAACTCCTCAGGTACTGAAGCAGCCCATGTCCAAATGCAGCAAGAATTGGACAATACACAGGCTCTAATTGACAAGTTGCAAGTAACATTCGCACGACACAACAGTTGTAATGATTATTTCCACCAAGAAAGTATCTTACCATTGCGCCTGGAAGTTCAATGGCATTCGATTCTTGGAAAACGCCACTATCAACATCCTGGGGGTTACTTTTGATGAGAAAAAGTACTGGACCAGCCATATAAACAGTGTGGCTACAAGTGCAGGTCAGAGGCGAGGAATCCTGAGGTGAATAACTCACCTCCTTACCCCCCAGATCTCCCCAGTAACTACAAGACGCATGTCAGGAGTGTGATGGAATACTCTGCCCTGGCCTGGATGACTGCAGCTCCCACAAAACTGAAGAAGCTTGACACTGCTCGGTAAAAATCCTTGAACTCCCTCCCTAACAGCACCGTGAGTGTACCTGCGACGCATGGTCTGCAGCTGTTCATAAAGGCAGCTCACGACCACGTTCTCAAGGGCAACAAGCGCTGGGCAATAAATGCTGGCCCAGTAAGCGAAGGTCACAGCCGCTAAATGAATTAAAATATATCCCCTGGAATCAAGCATCTCCAGTACTGTACACACCCAAGTTACACTGTTCCCAGAAAGAGAGCCTCTCCTGTTTTGGAAAGCCTCCATCGCAAGCTCTCCTCTGTAATAGATCCCCTCCAGGTTTGGAACCTTGGCAACGAAACCTCCCCAGGAATATTTCCTCTTCAATTCTGGTCCATCCACAGGCCTCATTCTTCCCAGGAATAGACCCTCTTCAGGATCAGACGCTGTCCAGGAAACATTCAATTCAGTAATCGACCCTGTTCAGGATCGTATACTCCCCAGGCCACACTCTTCTAAGGAATAGATCCTCACCATGTTTGGACACTCCTTTGGACAGACCCATCCCTGGAATAGAAATGCTCCAACTGTCACAGAGCAACTCTTCCCACGATTTAAGCTATCGGTTCACATCTAATACGGCACACTTTTTCCCAATAATAGACTCTCTATCTAGGTTTGTCACTCCTTATGAAACTATCTTCCCAGGAATGGACCCTCTCCTATTTTGGACCCAATCCAAGACATAAACGTTACCAGGAATAGACCCTGTCCAGATTAGGGCCATCTCCAGAGCACACTCTTCCCAGGAATAGACCCTCTTCAGATTCAAACCATCCCAAAGCACAAAACCCCCTGCTTTAAACGCTCTCCAGGTTCAGAAGCTCCCCCGGCCTAATTCTTGACTGCAATTTACCATCTCTAGATTCAGAGATCCCTTAGTGCAGACTCTTCACAAGGAATAGTCCCTCTGCAATCTCGGCCAAGCCCCAGGCCTCATCCATTCCGGGCACTGAGCATGTTTACATTCGATCGCTCATGAGGACAAATACTTCTCAGGAATAGAAACTCTCCCGTTTCAAATGTCTCCTGGTCACAATCTGTTCAGTAATAGTCCTCCTCGAGTTTCGAACCCACCCCTGGCCACACACTTGCCAGGAATAAACCCTCTCAGGCTTTACACTCTCCGCAGGGAACGCTTTTCCCAGGAATAAACCCTCTCCAAATTCAGACACCCCCATATCACACCATTCCAAACATATGAGCCTTTATAGTTTCAGAACCTTCCCAGGTCAAAAACATGCCAGGAATAGAGCCCTCCAGGTTCGGCTACATCCCAGAACACACCATTGTCAGGAATGGCCCATCTCCTAGTAAGACTCTACCAGGGCATGCATTACTCAGGAATAGTCCCTCCCCACAATCGAAAGTTCCTGGAGGCTCCCTTTAGCTACAAATCGACAACTCTTCATTTTCTAACCATCCCCGGGGCAATCTTTCCCAGCAACAGTCCCTCTCCAGCTTTAGAACCCCCCCAAGCCTCACTCATCCAATGGGAAGACCCTAACCATCTGCATATCTTCACCAGGGGAATGACCCTTATGGCATCACACCAAGGCAAGCTTTGAAAGCCCCATGACAACTTTTCCAGCAATGCTCTTCGAATGGCTTACTCCTGCTCCTATATTCCTGTCTTCCCAGGAATATACCCTGTCCAGATCTGGACAGTCCCCAGGTCACACACTTTCCAGTAATATACACTCTCCATATTCAGAAGATCTCCAGGTCACATTCGTCAGGAGAATAAACCCTCCCGCGTTGGATCGCTCCCGATGTCACTCACTTCCATTATGTTGATACTATTCCAGTTACTAAACTCACACAGAAACACTCTTTCCTGGAATTAATCCACAGGTTTTGAAAGTCTGCAGAAGACTCTCTTCTCAGTAATAAACATTGCCCAATTTCACTACCTATCCAGGCAAACTATTTCCTGGACTGACCCATTCCAGGTTCAAGCACTCACCATCTCACAATCCTCCCAGGAATAGACCTGCTCTAGCTTTGGAACATCTCCAGTGTTCACGACCCTGGAGTGGAACCTGCATAGTAACGGAGACTAACCTGGTCACAATCTTCCAAGGAATGGGCTGTTCTCGTTTTGGGCACCCCCGAGGGCACGCACCTCTCATAAGCAATTCAACTCCAGGATTGGATCCTCCCCATGAAACGCTCTTCGCGGAATAGAACCACACCAGATCTGAAGGTACCCGGGGTACACTTCGCAGCAACCATTTTCTCTCAGTTTTGGACTGTATACAGGAACATTCCTCCCAGGAATATGCCCTTAACATGCTTAGACACAGTTAACCCACATTCTCCCCAGCAATTAGCAATCTCCATTTTCAAACCGTTACATTGCACACTTCCCAGTCCCGGGCACTCCCTAGGCTACAATTGTCCAAGGAATAGTCCCTCTCCAGGTTTATACATTCACCAGGGCAGAACTGACTGTGTCAATCCATCTCGAAGTACACACCAATTCCATGGCACACTCATAACAGGAAAAGACAGTCTCCAGGTTTGGAAGCTACCCAAGGGCACATTCTGCCCAGAGGCAGACACCATATTCGGATTGCTACAGGCCGCCCATCATCCACCAACACCTGCAAGGTCAAACTCTTCAAAGGAATACAACCGCTCTATGTCCAGACTCTCCCCAGGGTGACTTTACTTCCAGTCAGTTAGCCCTTCCAGGTTCGGATATTTCACAGGTATGGATTAACGGTCCACTCCACCCAACAACCTCCAGCACCACGATTACATCTTTAGACATTCCGGAGGATTGATTCCCATTCAGCACGAGACGTTTTTTTTTTCACTTCGAGGGCTGTTCATCTTTGTAATCGTCTGTTACAGAGGATTATAGGTGCACAGTCGTTGAGTATATTGAAGGTTGAGAAAGCCAGATTTTTTATTGTTGGGGAAATTTAGAGATGTAAGGAGCGAGCAGGAAAATCGTGTTAAGGCAGAAACGCAGTTGTGATCTTATTGAATGGTGAAGCAGGCTCATTGTGCCGTATATACTCTTGCTCCTATCTCTTATGTATGTTGTGATCACTCCAGGATTCCAAGTTGATTTGGCGTCTTGCACTTTAACTTGCATGTAATTTTCTGGAGCTGTGGATAGTGATGGTACAGTCTCCAAATTTCTTTTAATTACATGTCTGACCAAGAATCGCTAACGCTCTTACCGCCTGTCATTGGAATTTGTTGGAATGATTTGCAGGTTGATACTCAATCTGCTTGGGCATGTTATGAACAAGCCTACTTTGGCAGGCAGGTCCTGGGTTCGGACTTAACCCCAGAATTTCAGTTGTGGAGGAAGGGAGTCATTACACTTTACTTGAATCAGATGCCCTCAGGGTCATGCAACCCTCATCATCAGACGCCCTGTCAGGATCAGATCCCTCAGGATTTAACTCCCGCACCATCACACCCCCATCACGATCAGAGCCCTTCATGTTCAGACTTCCCCCTGCCCAGGATAACACCAGCCTAAGGAACAAAACCCACTCCCCATGATCACAATTACTCAGTACCAGTTCCCATCAGAATGAGCTGATGCTCTGGATCGACCAACCACATCGCCTGAAGCAGTCCCGTCTGCGTCAATCTGCTACCTGGACCAGACCCCTTTTGTGGTCAGACTCCCCCTCAGGATCTGAACACCTTCCCATCCTGATGCTTAGATCCTCCTCAGCATCAGACAACCTTTTTGAATTGGCCGCCCTTGTGGTTACGACACACTCAGTTCAACCTTAGTTCAAACTTGGAAAAAAACGCTGAACTCCAGAGGTGAGGTGAGACTGACTGCCATTGACATCAAGGCAACATTTGACTGTGTGTGGCATCAAGGAGCTGAAGTAAAACTGGAATCAAAGTGAATAGGGGGTGTAGGAAATCTCCGCTAGCTAGATTCAGACCTCGAACAAAGGAAAATGATTGTGGTCATTGGAGGTCAATCATCTCAGTTCCTGGCCATCAGTGCCAGAGTTACTCAGGATTATGTCATCGGCCCGAACAGCTTCAGCTGCATGAACGGCGCGCATCCGTCCTTCATAAGCTCAGCAGCTGTGATGTGCGCTAATGATTGCACAATGTCCAACACCAGTAGCGGTTTCTCTAAGATACTCAGACAGTCGGTGTCCAAATGCTACTTTTGGACAATATCCAGGCTTCGACTAACAAGTGGCATTTAACATTCAAGCCACACAATTGCCAGGCAATAACCATTTGAAACAAGTGAGAATCTCAACACCGCCCCTTGTGCTTCAATGGCATCACGATCGCTGAATTCCCCAGTGTCTACATTCTGGGGCTTAACATTCACCAAATGCTGATCTGGCCTAGCCATGAAAGTGCAGGTCAGGGCCTGCGAATCCTGCAGTGAGTAACGCATCTCCTGCATTCTCATAGCCTGTCCACCATCCACAACACACAAGACAGGAGTGTGATGAAGGACTCCCCAATTCCCTTGATGAATTTCGTTCCAACAGAACTCAAGAAGTTCGACATCATTCATGATAAAGCAACGCCGCATCATTGGCACGACTTCCTCAAAGGTTCACTCCCTGCACCACTGACAAACAGTGACAAGTGCGGGTACCATCTACAACATGCACCGCAGAAACTCACCAAGTCTCTTTCGGCTGCACCTTTCAAGACCCACGAACACTTCCTTCTAGAGGGACAAGGGCAGCAGACACGTGGGACCACCACAACCTGGAAGTTCCCCTTCACACCACGCAACATCGTGTCTTGTAAATATATCAGACGTTCCTTCATTGACCTTGGGTCAAAATCATACAATTTGCTCCCTAACAGCACTGTGGTTGTACCTACACTACATGGGCTGCAGAGCTTCAAGAAGGCACTTCCCAGCACCTTCTCAAGGGATAATTAATGGTGGGCAATAAACACTGGCCTAGCCAGCGACGTCTATACAGCATAAAGGGGAAAAACAAAAGCTTCCCAAGTTCACAACCCCTCAGAATCGTATCCCTCAGGGTCAAAGACGCTGTATAACCATCAGGATCAGACAGCCTCAGGATCAGTCGCTCTGTCTGGGATCAGTGTCAGAAACACTCCATGGAGGAAAATCCCCAAAGGATCAGGCACCTGTCAGGACCAAAACACCTCAGCACACAATATCAGGTCACCCTCAGGTTCTGACCACGTTCAGTATCAGGCCCCCTCAAGATCAAACTAGTCCCGTAAAGATCAGAACTCCATCCCAAATCCTTCCCTCTACCACACCGAATTACTTCCGCAGGGCCTGTCTCACCCCATGCACCCCGGATCCGAATCCCCTTCTGGGAATGAGACACTGCTCAGTTACAAATTAATTCCCTGGGATCGGATCACCTCTTTCTCTTCCACAATCAGTTGTGAGGACTGGGTACAGTGACTGAATTGTAAGAAAATTAAGCAAATCAATATTTCACCAGCAAAATGTCTTTGTGAAATGGAAAGTGGAACTGATGCGGCCAAGGGACTCGGGCTCCATCTCCTCTACTTACACAGGAAGCTGATGAGGCTCAGTTTCGGTGTTTGATTGAAGAGCATAAACTGGTTGGGGTAGCAAATATTCATGCAGCAGCATTTAATAGAGTGCACTTTAGCATTCACTAGGACATTATTTGCGAATTTTTACATTGTATTCAGTGTAGCTACCTGAGAATGTAAATATGCCATTTTTGCAAAACACTAAATTAAGAAGAATGTTTGCTTCCACTTGTGCAGTACACCACCTCCTTAAGCACAATAGCACTTATATTTTTAAACAAATGGCAATCGATAACTGAATTAATTAAGTTGAAAGTCAACTATGTAATGATTGGAATAAGCACAATTAATCAACTGCTGAAATGCCTGAAGATCCTTCACCATTCTTCAGTTTGGAGAATTTGCTAAGAGGTGACACTTTGAAATATGTTGCCAAGTCAATTAATTGGACTTTAAATGTAACTTAACCCCCACAGAAATGTACAAGGCTATCAGCAAGGGAGCTGGAACGCGAGGGCACTTGTTGAACTTAGCTGGATGTGGAAGACATTTGGAGGATAACGCGTTGAATATAGAGGCTGGTGGTTTCATGTTGAGGAAACGATAACCTAATTGTTATTCCTCCCTGAAAGAGAAGGGGTGAAAACATTAGAACGGAAAGTGGGGTGGACACAGCCAAGTGTCCTGTCAACCACAGTGGAGGGGAATCTGGCCTGAGGAATAATGGAGAAACTTCAGGGTCACTGGTTTGGAAGGAAGTATCGTCAGGACAGATGGACCAGAGGTTGATAAACTGGGAGATATTGGAACCGAGTTTTCCAGCGAGTGCGGAGGTAGGAAGTTTCATCAAGTGAGCTGTGGGAGTCAGTGAGATTACAATAGATCTTTGTGGACAACCGATTCTAAGAAATAGATGTAGAGGACTTCAGGAACTGCAGGGAAGTATCAGAAACCGTGAAGAGGAACAGTGGTGGAAATTAGAAGAAATTTATTCAAACTTTCCAAACCAAAGCAAAAGAATAAAATGGCACAAGCAGTCATCGACATACCTGAATGGCACTAAAAGAGGCAAAAAAAATACCTAGGGACCTAAATAGGATTAGAACAAAGAGGAGTGGACATATTCATCAAAGGCAGCATAGCTAGCAAACATTCAGACTCTCTCAGCGGGAAACATTCAGTATGGAATATCCCGATATTTACATCCTTAGCCCGCGCGCCTATACTTCCCAACAGGATCCCTGTACCGGAATCAGGATGAGGAATCTATGAAGGTTTTTGTTCCCAGACCAGAGCCGGTGAGAACGAGAGAGGTTCCAGTGGGAAACTACGGTGAATGAAACCAGCTTTCTGCACTTTTTACTGAATGTCTTGAAACTGCACTTACGCTGTGATTAGAAATTAGTCTGTCCTATTGTAACTTACCGAATCCATCAGGAATTCAATGTTTTTGGCCACAATTTTTCACAGTTTTTCAAATAATACAGCATAGATTTATATTCATATTTGGAGCATATGCTGACTACTTTCGATGAAACTAACAAATTCATTTCCAAAAGGGATGCTCCTATAGTCAAAAGGTGGTGGATGTAAACTGGCAGGAAAATGGCCTCATGCTGTTTGTCAGGCCAAATAATTTGCACAGTGAGTTTATGGGCAGTTCTGGTTTACTGCATTTGGAGCAGAGAGAAACAGTCTGACATGGACAGTAATAAAAATGGGCTTCTGGAGCATAACTCCGAGCTCAGAAGGAAATAAGTCACTCGTGTTGTGGGACATTCGGAGCATAGTGAACCAGTGAATGAGGATTCGTCAACTGAAGAAGGGAAATAGATCTCTGAGGGCAGGAGCTAAACTGTCAAATAACAGTGAAGAAATTCCAAGAAAAAAATGCAATACATTTCATGCAGAAATTTGATAAAACGATGAAAGAGAGATTACATTATTTGGTTTTTCTGGATATAATCCAAATGTATTAATGGAAAGACATTGGAGGGGCATCAGAGACAATGTTACCTGATCATTACTAATAATCAGACCATCATCAAAGGATGGGAATGCAGCTTTCAGTTTGTATTATTATTATTTTTTGAGAACAGAAAATAAAGCAAGTCCGAAGAACAAAAGACCAGTCAACACAACGCCAATGGTTGGATAAACAAAAATACTGGAATCAAGAATGGCATAGAGGAAAGAACATTAGAAATACAGGATATAATCAATTTGAACATATACCAATAACAATGTCACTTTTGACGGATTATATTGAATTATTACAATACAAATCGGACATTGTCGAATCGAATAAATAGGTGTGAAGCACTTTGATTTTGAAAAAGGTTTTCACGAATTTAAAAGGGACATGATCATGACTATTCTCCGAACATGTCCAGTTAGGGGACAAGCAGCAGAATGGACATCAAGCTGGATACAATAACAGAACACAGCGAGTAGGCTTTTAAGGGTTTCATTCGGGTTGCTGGATGGTGGGAATTGTTGTTCCACAAGGATCAGCGCTGGCATAATTGCCCTTCAACATGTACCTAAAAAATGTGGAAGACAAACTGAAAGACAATTTCAAAATATAAAGAAAATCCGAATTCAGAGAACAGTGAATCCAGAGAAGAATAAAACAAAATATCTGGACACATTAATAATAATTAATAAGCACGTAGAGTGGCCATTACAATGGTAAATTAGTTTCAATTTATCTAAGTTTCCGGTGCTGCAAGAAAATGGAATAGTAATTTTTCCAAATACTTATTGGAAATTAAGTGTCTAAATGGTTCTCGGAGTAGAGAGGTTCAGTGAGTTGACTCAAAAAGCATTTCCAGGTGAAAGACCAGATCGATAAAAATACAAACAAAGCATTACAATTCTTTCCTAGATGTAAATGGGGAAATTAGATGAATGTAGAGAGTCGTAGAGGAGAAGTGGGGTCATTAGCAGTGAGAGAGCGAGAGATTAGCGGCAGGAGCGAGAGCGGCACTGGGTGAAAATAGCGTGGAGAGAGAGTGAATAAAGAGTGTCGGAGAGAGACAAACGCCTAACTATAAGTGAACGGAGCGAGGGTGGCCCAAAATGAAAAGGGCGCAGATTAAGAGTGAATAAAGAGCGTGGGAGAGAGACAGAGGCCCCCAAATAGCGTTTCAAACCAATCAAAGAGTTTGGTCGCAGGACAACAGGCAGGTGAATGGCTGGTGAGCAATTCAGATTTTAGCTTTTTTTTTAGTTTGAAATTAGCAGCTGAGTAACTATCAATTGCTTATTATTATTGAATTAGTATCTTAAGAATAGGGGGAAATTAAATAAATAACAAAGGAGAAAGAACAAAAAAGAATGAGAGACAAGCGGGTGAATAAAGAGCAGAGCGGAGTTCACCTGGGATGGAGTGGAGCGGCAGTATAAAGAGCCGGAGTTTACCTGTGAGGGAGTGCAGCGGCTGTATAAAGAGCCGCAGTTTACCTGTGAGGGATTGGAGCGGCTGTATAAAGAGCCGGAGTTTAAATGTGAGGGATTGGAGAGGCTGTATAAAGAGCCAGAGTTTACCTGTGAGGGAGTGGAGCAGCTGTATAAAGAGCCGGAGTTTACCTATGAGGGAGTGGAGTGGCTGTATAAAGAGCCGGAGTTTACCTGTGAGGGATTGGAGCGGCAGTATAAAGATCCGGAGTTTACATGTGAGGGAGTGGAGTGGCTGTTTAAAGAGCCGGAGTTTACCTGTGAGGGAGTGGAGCGGCTGTATAAAGAGCCGGAGTTTACCTGTGATGGAGCGGAGCGGCTGTATAAAGAGCCGGAGTTTACCTGAGAGGGAGTGAAGGAGCTGTATAAAGAGCTGGAGTTTACCTGTGAGGGAGCGGAGTGGCTGTATAAACAGCTGGAGTTTACCTGTGAGGGAGCGGAGTGGCTGTATAAAGAGCTGGAGTTTACCTGTGAGGGAGTGGAGCGGCTGTATAAAGAGCTGGAGTTTACCTGTGAGGGAGTGGAGCGGCTGTTTAATGCACCGGAGTTTACCTGTGAGGGAGCCGGATCTCTCCCAGGCACTGGGCGAATGGAGTGACATCAGGATAAGGAGAGAGCTATTTGGTTAATTGTCCTTTTTCCCACTTTAAAGCGGCATAACAGGTGGTAAGGGTCTCAACATTTTTCTCTTTTTTCACCAAAAAACTAAATAGTTTTCTAATTGGAATAAATTTAAGGAAATAGCCTTTTACTTGAAAACAAACAAAAAATTTGGCAATGGATCTCAGCCCCGTGTGTTGCAAGGTTTTTCTTAGACACGCATTGCAATCTTAATGGCGACATGTGCAGGAAGTGCCAGCGTCTTGATCAGTTTCAGCAACGGGTTTCACAGCTTGAGCGTCAGCTGGAGACACAGTGGTGCATCCGCGAGGCAGAGCGTTATGTGTTTTTTAAATGTGGTCACCCCACAGTTTAGGGAGTGCAGTCATAGAGGGAATTGGTAACCACCAGTCAGAAGAGTGGAAGGCAGGTAGTGAGGAAAGCATCAGGCAGGTAGCAAGGAAGGTCCAGTCTTTCTGTATTGGAAAATGGTAAAAGTGACTGTTCCCCTGGAGAGCGCAACCAGAGCCTTGTTCCCGGCCCTGTGGGCGTCTCAGCTGCACAAGTGGGGAGGGTTAAGAGTGCAAAAGCAAGAGTGGTATGGAACTCAATACTGAGGGGTGCAGACAGGAGCATCTGCAGCCAGACTCCAGAGACTCCAGGATGACGTGTTGCCTCCCTAGGTCAATGATGTCTGAGAAAAGCTGCATGGTATTATGAAAGGGGAGGGCATCAACCAGAGGTCCTGGTTCTCATTGGTACTAACGACATAGGGAGAAAAGGGAATGAGGTTCTGCAGCAATTATTTAGGGAGCTAGGTAGCAGATTAAAAAACAGGTCCACAAAGTTTGTAATCCCTGGACTACTCCCTGTAGCACGTGCTGGTGAGTATGGGAATTAGAGGATAGAGAAGATGAACGCGTGGTTGAAGATAGGTTGATGGCAGGGTGGTGGTGGGGGGTGGGAGGGGGTGAAGGGTTTAGTTTTCTGGATCAGTTGATATCTTTCTGGCGATGGCGGCGACTGTAAACGTCGGACAGGTTGCACCTGAACTGGCATAGGAGCAACTTCCTAGTGTGGAGGTTTGCTAGTGCTGTCAGCTTGTCGTTGGGGTTGGGATAAATTAATTTGGCATGGGTGTGCGTAACTGAGTGAATGTACAGTGTGGGGTGCTGCGCAGACAAATATAGAAGCTGAACTTAATCAGCCTGGAAGGCAGAGCAAATGTAAACCTGTTAAGCCACAAGGCAATAATGAAAGGCTGGATTGCAGCCTTCAATACAAGGATTCTTATAAGTAAAGCAGAGTAGATGGGGGCCATGATTAACACGCGGGAATATGATTTTATTGTTGCTATCATAGAGACCTAGTTGTTGGAAAGGCAGGTCTAGCAGCTCAGTGCTCCATGGTATAGAAACTTCAGGTGTGACAGGGGGCACGGTGGGGGTGGGGTAGGGAGGGGGTGGGTGCAGAAGAAGAGGTGGCTTTGCATGATTGATCAAAAGGTGAATTACGGCTATAAAGAGCTGTGGTATTTTAGCAGATTCCTCAAATGAGACCATATGGAGAGAACTTAAAAAGCGGAGGGGGCAATCACTTTGCTGGCGGTGTACTATAAGCCTCTAAACAGTCAGGGGGGATGGAGCAGCAGATATGTAGGCAATACTAAGAGAAGTGTTCAAATGATACGGCAACAATGGTAGGAGATTTCAATTCCTCAATATTAACAGGGATAGGCTTAGTGTGAGAGGCTTCAAGAGGCTGGACGTATTAAAGTGGATGAAAGAGAACTTTGTGAGCCATCTCTTAAGCCCTACGAGAGAATGGGCGGTACTGGAATCTTAGGGATTTAAGCCAGGCAAGTGTTGAACGTGTCAGTGGGCGAGAATTTCCGGGATAACGACCATAGTTATTGAAAATTTAAGCTAGTTATTGAAAAGGACCAAGATGGACAGGAAATAAAGGTCCAGAATTGGGGGAAGGCCGATTTCAATATGATAAGACAGAACCTGGTCAACGTGAACTGGCAGCAGCTACTTGTAAGATGGTCTACAACAGTCCAGTGGGAGTCATTCAAAGAGGAAATAGTGAGAGTTCAGGCCAACATGTTCTCGTAGAGGTGACGGATAGAACAAACTCGTCCAGTGAAGTCTCCATATCATGGGATGGAGACGATTGGATGAAGACAAAGAAGAGCGGCTTTTGGCAGAAGGCTGAAAACAGCGGAAGCACAAGAGGAACAGGGAAAGTGCGTGGGTCGGGGGGTCGGGGGGCCGGGGGCTGGGGGTGCGGTGGCATTGAGAAGGTAATTAGGAGAGCGAATGCGGTACATGACAAAGCAATGGCAGGAAAGATAAAGGAAAACCACAAGACATTTTAGAAATATATTAAAAGCAACAGGATAACCAGGGAAAGATCCAGGCTCATTAGAGACCAAAGTGGCAATTTGTGCTGTAGGCGAAGGACGAAAGTGAGGTTTTAAATTCTGACTTTTCATCTGTGATGCATATGGAGAAGGTCGATGTAGGTCTAGAAATCATGGAGTGGCCGTGATATACTTGAACAAGTTAGCATTGAAAGGGAGGTGGTATAAGTGGTTTTAACTTAATACTGGATAAATTCACAGGCACAGATGAGATCTAACCCAGTCTGCTATGTGATTTAAGAGAGGAGGTTGCAAGGGCTCTGACACTAATTTTCAAATTCCCTGGCCTCACGAGGGCTGCCAGAGGACTGGAGAACACCGAATATGGTGCGACAATTCAGAAGGGTATTAGGGATAAAACACCTAATTCCAGGCCCATGAGTCTGACGTCAGTAATAGAGAAACTATTTTAATAAAATCTGAGGGACAGGGTTAATCTTCACTTGAAGAAGCAAAGATTTTTCAGCGATAGTTAGCGAGACATTGTTAAAGGGAGATCATGTCTGACATATTTGATTGAAGCTTTCGAGGAGGTGCCTAGTTGTGTCGATGAGGTTAGTGCAGCTGATATATGTTTTTTGACAAAGTCCCGCAAGGTTCAATGTGCAAGAAGGCAAGAGCCCACGGGATCCAGGGCAAATCGGGAAAATTGGATCCAAAATCGTCTTTGTGGGATGAGGAAGAGGCTTGTGGTTGACAGTTGTGTTTGCGAATGGAAGCCTGTGATGAGTGGTGTACCGCAGGGATCGGTCCTGGGGCTCTTGCTGTTTGTAGTGTACATTAATGAATAAGTCATGATTATACAAGGTATGATCAGTAAGTTTGAAGATGACAGGTAAATTGGTGGTGTTGTAAGTAGTGTGCAGGAAAGCATTAGTTTACAGGATGATGTAAGTGGACTGGTAAGGTGGGCAAGGCAGAGGTGATAGAAATTCATACTCAGAAGTGGGAGTTGATGAAATTAGTGAGAACTAAGATGGCAAGGGAATACACAATGAATGGTAGGAGCCTAGGAAGTACACAGGATCAGAGGTAACTTGGTGCACAAGTCCATAGATTCCTGAAGGCAGCAGCACAGGAGATAAAGTCGGTAAGAAGGCATATCGGAAACCTGCCTTTATTAGCCGAGGCATAACATATAAGAACAGGGAAGTTATGCTGGAGTGTATAAAACGCTAGTTATTCGCAGCTGGGGTACTGTTTGCAGTCATGGCCGCCAGGTTATAGGATGGGTGTGATTGCATTGGAAAGGGTGTTGAGGAGTGTCACCATGGTGTTGCATGGGCTGGAACATTTCAGCTATGAAGAGAGACTGGATAACCTAATGCTGTTTTCCTTAGAGCAGGGAAGGCAACGAGGGTAACTGATAGAGGTATACAAATTTATGAGGGGCGTAGATAAGGTAGATAGGAAGAAACGTTTTCCCCTTAGCAGAGTTTTCAATGACCAGGGGGCATTAATATAAAGGACAGGAGATTTAGAGGGGATTTGACGGAAAATAAAATCACCAAGAAGGTGATTGGATACTGCAACACACTTCCTGAGTGGGTGGCAGTGACAGGAAACATCACAACGTTTAAGAAATATTTAGATGAGCACTTGAAGCGGCAGAGCAGGCAGGGCTACAGGTCAAGTGCTGGAAAATGGGAATTGAACAGAAAGGCGCTTGATAGCCGTGACAGTGACGATGTGCCAATGGACCTGTTTATCTGCTGTATTATTCTCTGACTCTATTACCTTATGACTCTGAGTGCGAGTGCAGCAGCAGCGCCATTGGCAATGAGAGACTGCGAGAAGCAGTGGGGCTGTTAACAGCGAGAGAGCGAGAGTGGCAGTGGGGTCATTAAGAGCCAGAGAGGAGTAGCAGGGCCACTAACAGTGAGAGAGCGAAAGGAGCAGCGGGGCCATTAGCAGCGAAAGAGTCTGAGAACAGTGGGAGTACGAGAGTAGCTGCTTGTAAGATTTGAGGGGCACAAAATAGACCCACAACGTGTTTGGAATCTGTAACACACTGCCTGAGTTGGTGGCACAGGCAGGAACCCTCACAACATTTAAGAAGTATTTAGATGAACACTTGAAATGAAAGAGCATACTAGGCTAAGTTCCAAAAGCTGGGAAATGGGATTTGAATGGAAAGGTGATTGAAGTCAGGCACGGTCACAATGGGCCGAAAGGCCTGTTTCTATGCTGTTTAACTCTACAATTCTGTGACCCTATCATTATTGGAGTGCAGAGGAGCAGCGTGACCACAGACAGTGTGAGAGAGCGTGAAGCAGCGGGGCTATTGGCAGTGAGAGAGTGAGAGAGGAGCTGCAGGGCTATTAACATCAGCAGACTGCGGGGGGAGCAGCAGAGATAAAAACAGTGAGTGAGAAAGAGAAGAGCAGCGGGGACATTAATAGTGAGAGGCAGAGAGAAGAGCAGCGGGGTTATTAACAGTGAGAGGCAGAGAGAAGAGCAGCGGGGATCTTAACAGTGAGAGGCAGAGAGAAGACCAGCGGGGATATTAACAGTGAGAGAGTGAGAGAAGCAGCCGGGCCATTAACAGTAACAATTTGCGAGAAGAGTAGCGGGGCCATTAACAGTGAGACAGAGCAAGAAGCAGCGGGGCCATTAACAGTATGAGAATGCGTGAAGCAGCGGGTCCATTGACAATTGATGAAGTGGTAGAAGAGCAGCGGGGCCATTAACAGTCTGAGAATGCGTGAAGCAGCGGGGCCATTAACAGTCTGAGAATGCGTGAAGCAGCGGGTCCATGGATACGTGATGAAGTGGGAGAAGAGCAGCGGTGCCATAACCAGTGAGATAACGAAAGGAAGAGGGGGGCCACAGTGAGACAGTGCGAGAAGAGCGAGCGACCAATGGAGAGGGCAGAGAGAGAGGCCACAGAGCATTAATGAGAAGGGAGCGGGGGAAGGGCATAAGGACAAAATACCTTAAATCCTATTAACGGAAGTAGCTCATTCGGACAACGAGACTGTTCGCCATTCAATGAGATCATGGCTGACCTCAGAATTCTCAATTCCACTTTCCTTCCTTTTCCTTTGGTTCCCTTGCTGACTAAAAACCTATATATCTCAGCCTGTAATATATTTAACGACCCAGCCTTCAACGTCATCAGCAGAAACGAATCCAGAGTTTCACTACCATCTGAACGAAGAAATTCTCCTCATCTGTGTGTTAATTAGGTGACCCCTAAATCTGAGGTTATCCCCTCTGGCCCCAGAACCTCCGCCACATAGAGAATCAACTTCTCAGCACCTACACTGTCAAGCAACACGCCCCCCTCCCCCCCCCCGACCCACCCACTGCCCCACCCACCGCCCCACCCACCACCCCATCAAACAACCCATCCACTGCCCCACCCACCGCCCCGCCCACCACTCCACCAACCAACCCATCCACTGCCCCACCCACCGCCCCACCCACCAACCCATCCCCTGCCCCACCCACCGCCCCACCCACCACCCCACCAACCACCATCTCACAAGATTCTTATTTGCTTCAACAAAGTTGCCTCTCATTCTTCCAGAGTCCGGTGATTGCAAACCTATCCTATTCAACCTCTTCAGAGAATAAAATCGCTGCACATCCAGGATGAACCTAGTGGACTTTCTCTGGACTGCCGCTAATATCAGTATATCTCTCCTTTGATAATGGAACTAAACGATTTACAGCATTCTAGGTGTGGTCTAACTAATGCCTTGCACATTTCAAGGAAAACTTTACAACTTTTATACTCCATTCCCTTTGAAATAAAGTCCAACATTCCAGTTGCCTTCCCTATTAACTGCTGAAAAAATATGTTTGATTATTTTTTGATTGATGCAGGCAAACTCCCAGGTCCTTCTGTGCTGCAGCTTATTGCGGTCTCTCTCCATTTAAATAATATTCAGCTCTGCTCCTCTTGGTGACAAAATGCATAACCTGACATCTTCCCACATTATGTTCCATCTACGAAGTGTTTGTCCACTAACATAACCTATCGCTACCATTCTGTTGACTCTGTGAGTCATCTTCATCACTTGCCTTCCCACCTAACTTTGTGTCACCCATTAAAGAGCGACCATTAAAGAGTGCAGATAGATAGGCGATAGGGCTGTAAAGAGCACAAGAAGGAAATGAGGGCTAGAACAGCTGAATGGTTCGTATTTGTAGTCGTTAAAGTAAAAGTAAGGTCTGTATTTTTTTCCCCTGAATAATGAGTTGCTTAAGCATAAGATCGACACTGGTGTGTTAAAAAAATACAATCAATTTTAAAGAGCGGGGGTTCCTTGAGTTTAAAGAGCAGAGATCCTAAAGTAATCGATTGATTAATTAATTAAGCAACGATAGAGATGGCAGGATGGCTGATGTGTTGCTGCTGCAGTATGTGGGCCTGCTGGACACAAAGATGATCCAGAACGAGCACATCTGTAGTAAGTGCTTGCAGGTCCAGAACATTTGGATCTGTGGAGCTGTTATCCGAGCTGCAGATGTTGTGCCACATCAGGGAAGGTAATGTTACCGGGACACTTTGCTCCAGGAGCTTGTCACACACCTCATATAAAGCAATTCTAATTTGGTCTGCGATCAGTGACAGGAGGGTCAGAGCGCAGGTGCAGTAGGTATGGGGACGAAGGGGGGCGGGTTCGAGGAACCTCGACCCCTGCAACTTTCTAACAGTTACAAGGCTATGGCAAGCTGTGTGGACGAGAGCGAGGACTCTAAGGGTGGATGAGCGAACTGACAATGGCACCGTGGTACAGGGAGACATTCCACTGGGGGGGAGGAATTAGGAACGCAGCAGTGGTAGGGAACAGCTGTGGAAGGAAGATCTCCAGAGGAGATGAGGTCAGTGACAGTCTTGGAAACAATGACTTGATGTTCAGTGGTGGGGTCATGGTCCAAGGAGAGGTAGGAGGAAGTGTCTGCAAGTTGACGCACAGCCTCTTCAAGGTAGAGGTCAGTGCGCCAGGCAACAATAGCACCACCCTTGTTAGCGAGTTTGATGACAATGTTAGAGTTGGACCTGAGAGAACAGAGTGCAGTAAGTTCAGAGAGAGACAGGTTAGCGTGGGTGAGAGGAGCAGAGAAATTGAGATGACTAATGTCACGCCGACAGTTCTCAATGAAAAGATCAAGAGAAGGTAAGAATCCAGAGGGAGGTGTCCAGGTGGAGAGAGAATATTTGAGGTGGGTAAAAGGATCCATTGAACGGGGAGAGGACTCCTGCCCAAAGAAGTGAGCACAGAGATGAAGGCGGCGGAAGATGAGTTGAGCATCGTGCCAAGCCCAAAATTCATTGAGATGAGGGCGTAAGGTATGAAACCACGTCCTTTGCAGAGCACTGAACGTTCAGCGTCGGAGAGGGGAAGGTCAGGGTGTATGGTGATTACATGGCCTGGGCTGGGATTGGAAGATGGGATGGGGACAGAGGGACAGGCAGGGGTGGAGGGTCCTGGATGGCTGTTGGTGTCGATGAGTTGTTGGAGCTTGCGTTCCTTAGCACTTGAGAGAAAGAGAAAAAGTTTCTTATTGAGGCGTCGGATGAGACGAAGAATAAAATGAAACTGGGGGCGCACGCAGTTTTGAAAAATGGTGCAGTGGTGCTGCTGGAGGGAGAGGTCGAATGTGTTCATATGGCGGCGCATGGCACTTAGTGTAGATCTCAGAATGCGACGGGAACAGCAATCCGAGGAACGTTGTATGTCCCGGAGATACCTGTAATCCTGGGGGGGGGTTCAAACATAAAGGATGGAATTTCAGTTGAAATAAACATGGGGTAAGCTGGAGACGGAGACAGTCAATGAGAAAGGAAATGTGGCTGTGAAAGGAGGTTTCAGTAAACACCTTGTCAAACACCAGGAGAGAAATGGAAAGCAATGAAGATGAACAAGGCAAAAGGGAGATACGAAAAATCCTGACAGACGGTAGAGCAAAACCTCTTCAAGGTACGCATTTCTTGAAGAGAGGTGGCAGTCAATTAAACACAGAGATAAAAACAGAAAACTGGATGCTGGAAATCCAAAACAAAAACAGAAACAGAAATACCTGGCAAAACTCAGCAGGTCTGGCAGCATCGGTGGAGAAGAGCACAGTTGACGTTTAGAGTCCTCATGACCCTTCAACAGAACTAATTAAAAATAGGAAAGGGGTGAAATATAAGCTGGTTTTGTGGTGGTGGTGAGGGGGGGTGTGGGGGTGGGGGGTGTTGGGGGGGGGGGGGGGGGGGAGTTGGGGTGGTTGTTGGGACAAGAAGCCGGTGATAGATGGAATAACCAAAAGATGAGATGTCACAGACAAAAGGACAAGAGGTGTTGAAGGTGGTGATATTATCTAAAGGAATGTGCTAATTAAGGGTAGAAAGCAGGACAAACAAGGTACAGATAGCCCTAGTAGGGGTGGGGTTGTCTCTCTAAGATGGAAATATTGCAGCCTTCTAGTCTGGAGGATGGTGCAGGGTTCTGAAGTCAGGAATTGTTCGTACTCGTGTTTTAAAAACCGAACACAAGAACATACCCCCTCCCCAGTCTGGCAACCATCGCACACACCCCCACCTCCCCGCATGCCTGTCTGTCCCAGTTCCTAATTTTAAATGCATTATTTTGGTGTATATTGCATTTTATCCTTTTTATATCAACATGTTTCATTTCACTCTTCTCTGCATCTTTCAGGTGTCTATTCATTTCTCCAGTGACACTCGGTCTTCCTGAATCATTTCACTGTCCTTCTCATTGTTTATTAACATTTCTCACTTTCTAAACATTTGAAATATTTGCAAGTACTCGTGTTTGATTAAGCCAAAGGCAGTAAAACATATAAGAAGATCAGTGGGGCCAACACCGAGCCTGGGATCCCCCATGGACACTTATTCATAACCTGAAAAAAAACAACCATTCTCCACTGCTCTCTGCTTTCTGTCGCAAAACCAATTTCAATGCCTGGCTGTTATCAGCCTTTAATCCCATGTGTTTCATTTTTGGTTACAAGTCTGTTCTGTGGCGGATTTTGCAAGGCCAGGAAAATTGGCAATGTCTGTCAGGTGTAAGCTTGCATCATCAAATTTAACCAAACTTAATGATTTAATTCAGCCTACACAGTCTGTATTGGTTCTCTTGAAGGTCCAAAATCGTCCCATTCTCTGGCTCCCTCCCGATCCCTGTATTTTTCTCCCTTCATAGTTTTGATTTTACTTTAAATTGGTTCAGAATCAGTATCCACAATCCTATCAGCCAGTGGATTCCAAATCCACCGTACTCCCTAAGGTAAAACGATTTCCCTCCCATTAACTTTTTATATCAATCACCTTGAATCTGTACCCTTTGGTAATCGGACTCTCAGCGACTCAAACTTAATATCTCCATTTAAATTATTTCATCACTCATAATTCTAAATAGCTCCGTCCAATTTCCTCCTAATATCCAGTGCTCTATGAGGAACAATCCCAGCTTCTCCACATCATCCACATACCGATAAAATCCCTCATATTGGGGGTAATTCTAGTAAACCTCATCTGTGCTCCCTCAAGATTTTCACATCCTTCCTGAAATGTGTAACCCAGCATTGCACACAAAACGCCAGGCGGAATCAAATTGGGCCTTGATTTCAGGTTCTCCATGACTTACTTTATTTTGTACTCTGTGTCTCAATTATAAAGCCCAGAATTCAATATACTTCACTAGCACCTTTATTATCCAGCCCTGTCAACTTCAGAGTTTTGTTCACTATTACCGCAGGTCTCTCTGTTCTTGCACCCTCTATTGATATTCACAAATTAACTTGTTTTGTATCTCCATGTTCATCCGACCAACATGACATATCTGAAAACTCTTTCATTCAAATAAAATATTGGGTAGGCTGGAGATTTGTTTTAAATCCCCACCCCAAACCCTGTCCCCCAATTCCATCCCTCTCCTGGTAACTGTTTCAGGCTGAACCAGACTATTCCAAAATTGTTGCCATACATTCACACTATCACTAAAATGGCCTATTTCCACTTAGGGTAACATCGCCCGACTGTTTTTCATTTAATAAATACAGCACTGAAGTGGTTAAAGCATTCCTCCTCAGGAAACTTCAATAGAGAACAGGATCTAAGGAGAAATTATTCCCAATGTCTCCTCTATCCGTAACACATCTATCACGCCTGGCTCCTGTCCACCCATGTTCCCCCATCACTACTCACTTCACCCATCAGCACGGTTAACCCCGATACCCCATCACTGCTGGTTAGCACCATCACCTCTGTCGCGCCTGTCATTTCTGCCTCGCCTCTCTGCGGCCAGTTCTTGTTATTTACTGTTTGCTTCATCCCATTGTAGCAAAGAAACATCTCATTAGTTCTTTCATGTCCATTTATCACAATACATCACAGGGTTTTGGAGCACCTCTCAATAACTTTTGATCAAGCTGGTAACGTTGCCCCCAGCCTGATGTAAATGCCATTGTGTATTTCCCTTCCTGATAGTTAACACATTCACGATTGTGATCCACAAGTGCAAAAGTTGTGGTCTCTCCAAATGTCTCACTTGTTAGCTAATGGTCATGTCAGTGGCGGATCTACTGGTCGTTATATTCGGCCTGATATTGAGAGACATTCCGACTGTTTATTGGGAACAGTTTTATTTCCTGAAGTCCATCCCCCTGTGTAACACCCATTCCATCCTGTTTTCTGCAGCCGCTGACTGTTCTGCCTTAACCTTCACCTTTCACCAATTTGTTGCCAGAAGCTGAAAGATAAATATGCCAATTAGAAAACAGCAGCTGTGATGCTGGGAACTGTGGCTGTGATGAACTGTTTAAAGAACATATTCTGTTCGATTAATTTAACGGGTGGGTATCAGCATTTGAACACCCCTTGGTTTGTTGGGGTAAAAATTTAAGTTCTGGAATCTCCGCGTTGGACCACAGTCTAATGCCTCCACAACATTCTAACCCCGGGTGTGCCATTGACCTGATACTGCTGCTCAACGTTTTCACTGTCAGACACATTTTAGTGATCAAGACAGCCCACATGAGACTGTAGGCTCACAGCAGTGGCAAGAGTTGCAGAGATGGAGAGTATAAGGAAATCAATCAATTTTACAGTTTCTTATGTTGGGAAATTTCTTCCTGTTATGGGCAATGTTAATTCTTTATTTTAAATGGGCAGGATGAAAATTTTGGGGGATTATTCCCTGCTTCTGCATTCTTTTCTTCAGGATATGGCCTTCATGCAGAACCTGCTGCGTTCCTGCACAGGCACTGTGGTGTATGCCATGACCCACTACTAAGATCAGAGACCAAAAATGTGCTGAAATATCAGTTTACTATAATTCTTCAATTCATTAAGTGAAGCGAAGAACTTAATTACAGACTTCCCAGGCTTCTCTCGTTTCAATTGATATTTGCAGTGGGCGTACAGACTTTCACTTGGGGAACTGAATCAGTCAGAATTTCCTGACAATTCTCATTTAATTTCATATTTCCATCGGGATTAGCGGGTGGGTGTGGAGGGAAAGAAAGCCACCACCGACACCTTTCCCGTCCAGTTGGCTGGTTCAATCCGACGACCACTATGTTACATTATGACAGCATCAATCTTGTTCACCGTGAAAAAAAAAACACAGGAAAAGATGGAGAGAGACAGAGGGAAGAGGCTGACAAAGGAGAGACAGAAACACAGGCGGAGAGAGAGTCAGCGAGAACGAGAGACAGAGGGAGAGAGGCAGGTATAGATGTACAGTGATAAAGAGAGTCAAGTAGAGGTAGAGAGATTGAAATAAAGAAGGGAATGAAATAGAGAGAGGAATAGGGGAAAGGAGAGATGACGAATTGGAATGGTGATAGACACAGGCAGAGAAACACAGAGCAAGAGAGAGAGAGAGAGAGGGAGAGAGAGACAGGGATAAAGGGAGAGAAAGAGAGAAAGAGAGAGAGAGAGATACAAAGAGAGTGTGATTGTCAGAGAGAGGGAGAGGCAGAGAAAGAGAGATAAAGGGTTGCCAAGAAAGCTAAAAAGATGGAGAGAGTGAGAGAGAAGGACTCCGACAGACAGAGATGTAAAGATGCAAGAGGAAA
Organism: Cetorhinus maximus; assembly: GCF_964194155.1. Taxonomy (NCBI): domain Eukaryota; kingdom Metazoa; phylum Chordata; class Chondrichthyes; order Lamniformes; family Cetorhinidae; genus Cetorhinus; species Cetorhinus maximus. The sequence goes on from NW_027596499.1 coordinate 256,129, forward strand.
AATAGAAAGAGAGAGTTAGACGGAGAGAGAGAGCGAGAGAGAGAGAGAGAGAGAGAGAGAGAGAGAGAGAGAGACAAAACATTGGAGGGAGAGAGAAAGGGAGAGAGTGAATAAAGAGACATAATGATATGGAGTGAGAGAGAGATGGGAGGAAGAAAAAGAGAGAGAAAGGGAGAGATACAGAGTGAGAAGGGAACAGAGACACAAAGGGCGAGGCACCGAAATAGAGATAGAGCAGAGAGGGGAGGAGAGATGTAGAGAGAGAAAGAGAGAGAGACAGCGAGAGAGAGAGGGAGAGAGAGATACAAATAGACACAGGTCAGAGTTTTCCACGCCCGTTGCTGTCGGGTGTGACATTAGGCCTGAGGTGACAAAATGGCAGGAAGATCAAACCTCACTTTCACGCCGCTATGAAAACAAGTTGCAATCACCCGCTGCACGAGTCAATGCCAGGCCGTCATTCCCACTGCCAGGTGCCTGGGATTTCATTTTCATGTCCCTGCAAATCATTATAGGCCATGCTCATCAGATTCATCCCACAACGTACGACCATCCAGGCAATCGCACCGACGTGTTTCACAACTGAACATAAGTGACGAGCACCTGAGATCTGAACTGTGCTGGAGAATTTGAGTTTTGCTTGTCTACCTTATTTGGAGTAGAACTCGCGGCCATCAGCGCCAGACTTCGCAGGCAGCACCATGTCGCTTTTAGCGGGGGTGGGTGGGGTGTGGGGGGGGGGGGGGGGGCGGTGGGGGATAGGCTCACAGTCTGGTCACTGCCTATAATACAAGTGTAAAGAAGAGGTGTCTTTGCAACAGCAGCAGGGCTAAGGTTTGCTTGGGGAAGGGGGAGAAGTGACCTCAGGCAAGGGAAGAGGCTGCAGGGCGAGATCAGTGCTGGGGGAGGAGGCTATCAAAAGTGAGGTATGAGGGAACATGCTGGTGCTTGTATGTGGACTTAAGATGGTCAGGGCTGAGGAGCCATTCTCCAGATTAGTTGAGGCCTGATGGAGATTTGAGCGTGTGTAGATCATTGTGAGTGGTGATGTCAACTGAATGGCTATGAGTGAGGTGCCAGTGAATGTGTGATGGCCTTGCGAGCGTTTAAAGATAAAATGATAAGACGGCTGCCTTACTCTAGTGGCACGGAGGAGATTGCGCGCCCTCCATCTGCAGTGGGTGGCCAAAGGATCCCGTGGATCACTGGCACTGACCACCACCGTCACCCCTCACATGCTGGAGTTGTTCGATTGCTGCTCCTCCTGAGGCCAGAGTGGGTTGGAGGGCATCAGGTTGGGCCACCGAAAGGCATTCCAGTAACGGCCCACTGAACTCTTCTTGGATTTCAGGACCATGTCTTCAGTGGTGGGATCCTGGTCTGCAAGCACTGAGAACAGGATGCGCAGCTGCATTTTATGTATGGCACCCAGAGGGAGCAAGTGGTGTGCTAACAGAACGGCGGAACATTCAGAGTCCACCCAGAAGCGAGAGGGCGTGATCCCTCTGTCTGAGGACCATATGGCGTGAAAAGCTGCCACTGTGGCCGCCAGGGGGTGGGGAGGTGGATAAACCTTCTTTCTTCCCACACACTACTGCACTTAGCGCAATCCTGTGCTAATTCTGCTCACAGAGTCGAAGTGGGAGAGCGAAATTGGTAGCGACACAGAGAGAGAGAGAGAGAGAGAGAGGGGGAGCGCGTGAGAGCAAACATGGGAGGGAGATCGAAACAAAGGGAGATAGAGAGAGACAGATTGAAAGTGAAAAAAGCACGGCGATATTGAGAGAGACAGGCTGGGATAAGAGTCAGACTGAGGAAGTTGCAAAGAGAGATTTAGACAGAGAGAGGGCCAAATATTCCGGGAAATAGAGAATGAGTGAAGCTGCCGCACACACATGCACACATATCCACAGAGGCAAACACATACAAAAAGGAAGTGAGAGAGAGACCATAAGAAATAGGAGCAGAAATTAGACCATTCAGACAATCGAGTCTGCTCCGCCATTCAATCATGGCTGATAAGATTCTCAACCACATTCTCCCGCCTTCTCCCCGTAACGTTTGATCCCCTGACCAATCATGAACTTATCTATTTCGGTCTTAAATACACTCCTGCCCTCCACAGCCTTCTGTGGCAATGAATTCCAAAGATTCACCACTCTCTGGCTAAAGAAGTTTTTCCTCATCTTTGTTCTGAAAGGTCTTCCCTTTACTTTGAGGCTGTGCCCTCGGGACCTAGACTCTCCTACTAATGGAAACATCTGCTCCATGTCGACTCTATCCAGGCCTTTCAGTATTCTGTAAGTTTCAATCAGATCACCCCTCATCCTTCTAAACTCCATCGAGTATACACCCTGAGTCCTCAAACGTTCTTCATATGTTAAGCCTTTCATTCCTGGGACCATTCTCGTGAACATCCTCTCCAGGGCCAGAATACCCTTCCTGAGAAACGAGGCCCAAAATGGCTCACAATATTCTAAATGTTGTCTGACCAGAGTCTTATAAAGCCTCAGCAGCAGATCCCTGCTTTTATATTCTAGTCCTCCCGAAATAAATGCCAACATTGCATATGCCTTCCTAACTACAGATTCAACCTGCAAGTTACCCTTAAGAGAATACTGACTAGGGCTCCCAAGTCCCTTTGCACTCCAGATTTCTGAATTCTCTACCCATTTAGAAAATAGTCTATGCCTCTATTATTCCTAGCAAAATGCATGACCTCACACTTTCCCACGTTCTATTCCCTCTGGCACTTATTTGCCCATTCTTCTAACCTGTCTAAAACCTTCTGCAGCCTCCTCACCTCCTCAATACTACCTGTCCCTCCACCTATCTTTGTATTATCTGTAAACTTAGCCAGAATGCCCTCAGTTCCTTCATCTAGATCATTAATGTATTAAATGAAAAGTTGTGGTCCCTTCACTAACACTTGCGGAACTCCATTAGTTACCGTCCGCCATCTAGAAAAGGACCCAATTATCCCCATTCTCTGCCTCCTGCTAGACAGCCAATCTTCTTTCCATGCTAGTACCTTGCCTCTAACACCATGGGCTCTTATCTTACTGAGCAGCCTCCTGTGCGGCACTTTGTCAAAGGCCTTCTGGAAGTCCAAGTAAATAACATCCATTGGCTCTCCTTTACCTAACCTACTCGTTACCTCCTCAAAGAATTCTAACAGATTTGTCAGGCATGAACATTCCTTGATGAAACCATGCTGACTTTGCCCTTTTTACCATGCACTTCCATGTATTCCGAAATCTCATCCTTAAAACTGGATTCTAAAACCTTACCGAAGTCAGGCTAATAGGCCTGGAATTTCCCGTTTTTTGCCTCATTCCCTTCTTAAACAGGGGGGTTACATTAACGATTTTCCAGTCCTCTGGGACCCTCCCAGACTCCAGTGATTTCTGAAAGATCACCACTAACGCCTCCACTATCTCTTCTGCTATCTCCTTCCGAACTCAGGTTGTAATCTATCAGGTCCAGTTGATATATCCACCTTCAGACCTTTCAGTTTTCCTAGCTCCTTCTCCTTGGTAATTTTCACCATACTCACCTCTGCCCTCCGACTCTCTTAAATTTTGTGGATGTTATTCATGTCTTCCACCGTGAAGACTGACGCAAAGTACCTACTCAGTTCCTCCGCCATTTCTTTGTTCCCCATTACTACTTCTCCAGCGTCATTTTCCAGTAGCCCAATGACCACTTTTGCCTCTCTCTTACCCCTTATACATCTAAAAAAAAAACTCTTGCAATCTTCGTTTATATTACTGGCTAGCTTACGATCATATTTAATCTTCTCCCTCGTTATTTCTTTTTTAGTTGTCCTCTGCTGGTCTTTGTAGGCTTCCCAATGCACTGGCTTAGCAATGCTCTTCGCCGCATTGAATGCTTTCTCTTTAGCTTATATAATTTCCTTGACTTACCTTGTCAGCTGTGGTTGCCTCGTCCTCCCTTTAGTATGCATCTTCTTCCTAGGGATGAATTTTTGCTGTGTCTCTCAAATTACTCCCAGAAACTCCTGCCATTGCTGTTCCACTGTCTTTCCTGCGAGGAGCATGTCCCAGTCAATTCTGGGCCCCACCACAAGCTGCTCCAAAAAGCCATCTCGTAAACATAGCACACTTCCTTTTCTTGGGATCCTCTACGAACCTCATTTTCCCAGTCTACCTGTATATTGAAATGCTGCAAGATCACTGTAACCTTGCCTTTCTTACACGCCTTTTCTATCTCCTGGTGTATATTTTGCCCCACATCCTGACTACTGTTTGGAGACTTGTACATAACTCCCTTTATGTTTTTTTTTTACCTTTCCGGTTCCTCAACTCTACCCACACAGATTCTGCATCATCTGACCCTACGTCGCTTCTTGGTCTCGATTTAATTTCATTTCTTGCTCACAAAGCAACCCTTCGTCCTGTGCCAACCTGCCTATCTTTTGAATAGGATGTATATCCTTGGACATTTAGCTCCCAGAGCTGATCCCCTTGCAGCCATGTCTCCGTGATGCCCACCACATCATACCTGCCAATTTCAATCTGCGCCAAAAGATCATTTACCTTATTTCGTATACTGCGTGCATTAAGATATAACACCTTCAGATACAACACCTTCAGTCCGGTATTTTCCATCCCCCATCTCATTGTCGTCCCTTTATCTGATGTGCTTGAATTTCGATTCCTAGCCCTTTCCAAACATAAGATAGAGAGGAAGAGAAGGGCAGATAGCAAAAGAGATGGCGGGAGCAAGACAATAATAGAGAGAGAGAAAAAGACAGTGGGAGGGTTAGAGAGAGTCAGAGATAGTGATAGAATGGCAGAGAGGGGGAGAGACAGAAAGCGTGTAAAGCGTGAAACAGAGAGGGAGGCGGAGAGAAATAGAGAGGAATAGAGAGATTGCAAAAAGAGTGAGAGGGAGGGAGATATGTAGAAAAAGTGCGAGAGGTCGACACACACACACAAACACACATACACAAACAGAGAGAGAGAGGGGAGAGAATGAGACAAAGAAAGCGAGAGGCAGACATAGAGGTAGATTGTGAATGAAGCGGGGAGAAAGAGAGACACAATCAGAAAGACAGAAAGAGGGAGACAGAGAGTGAGAGGCAGAGTAAGGCAACAGTCAGTTGGGGAGAGAAAGTGAGAGAAACAGAGAAAGCGTTAGAGATGCAGAAGCAGAGAAATTTGGACACACACAGAGAGAGAGAGAGATAGAGGTAGAAAGAGAGCCAGAGAGAAAGAGCGAAAGCGAGATGTGGAGACAGAGGCAGAAAGAGAGAGAGAGAGAGAGAGAGAGAGAGAGAGAGGGAGAAACACATACATACACATAAACATACAGAGAGAGTGAGAATGGGAGGGAGAGAGAAACCAAGAGAGGCAGAGAGAGACGGAATGAGGGAGAAAGGATCACACAAAGAGAGAGAAGGAGAGAAAGTGAGGGAGAGGGTGTGGGGAGGGAGAGATGGATAAAAACAGAAAGGGAAAGACAGTTAGAGGGTGGGCAGAGGCATCGGCACAGAGGGAGAGGCGGAGAAAGAGAGAGACAGATATAGAATGATAGATAAATGTAGAGAGTGAGGGAGAGATGGGCAGAGAGGCAGATAGAGGAATTGGCAGAGGGAAAATAAGCAGGGAGATGGAGATTGCGAGAGAGACGGAGATGGAGAGAGACAGGGTTGTGGAGCGAGGCAGTGAATAAGGAGGTGGAAAGGAACTGAGAGAGGGATGCAGAGTGATAAGGAGTAACTTAGACTAGGAGACACAGCGAGAGAGACACCCAGAGAGGGAGGAAGAGAGAGAGAAAGGGAGAGAGAAAAAGAAAGGCAGGCAGAGAGAATGAAAGAGCGAAAGAGGGAGAAGAAGAGAGAGAATGTGCGTGTGACAAAGAGAAAAAAATAGAGAGATTAAGAGATATTGAAAAAGAGAGGGGGAGAAAAGAGAGAGAGACAGAGGGAGAGAGAATTTGACACAAAGAGCGAGAGAGAGACAGGGAAAGAGAGAGAGAGAGAGAGAATGAGGCAGAATAACAGAGAGACAGAGTGAGAGATAAAAGGAGAGAGAGAGAGGTAGAGAAACAGAGAGGGACAGAGATAAACAGAGAGGAAGATACAAAGGGAAATTTAGATTGTGGGAGGCAGAGTCCGGGAGAGAGAATCACGTACACAAAGGGATAACCACACAAAGAACGAGAGAGGGATGAAGGGAGAGAACGATCGAAAGGGAGAAAAATAGTGAATATGCTGGGAAGGAAAGAGAGGGTGAGGCAGAGAGAGAAATAGAGCGAAAGAAAAAGAGAGAACGACAGAGGGACAGGCAGAGAGAATGGGAAAGTGAAAGAGGGAGAAGAAGGGAAACTGAGTGTATGACATCGGGTGAGAGAGAGAGAGAGAGAGAGAGAGACAGAGAGAGAGAGTGAGAAAGAGAGAAAGATAAAAAAAAGAGAGAGGGACAAAGGTAGAGACAGAGTTAGGCACACAGTGTAAAACAGAGTCCGAGATTGAAAGAGACAGAGGAAAAGTGAGAGGTCGACGCAGAGAGAGAGAGTTGGAGAGTGAAGAAGTGGAGAGAAAGTGAGGGAGTGAGTGAGAGAGAGAAGGATATATTGAGAGACAACACACAGGGAGAGGCAGAGAAGAAGGGACAGATAGAGAGAGAGAAAATAGAGAGAGGCAAAGAGAGAGAGACAGAGTTAGGCACACAGTGCGAGACAGAGGCTGGGAGAGAATGAGACAGAGAGACAACGTGAGAGATAGGCGCAGAGAGAGATTTGGAGAGTGAGAGAGATAGAGAATATTGAGAAATAGTGAAAGAGAGAAAGAAAGGGAAGGAGAGAACGAAATAAAATTAGACATGGATAGGCAGACAAGAACACGCACAAAGAGAGAGAGAGAGAGAGACTGAAATCTACAAATGGAAGTTTAGCAGGCCAAAAAGAAAGAAAACGAGAGTGAAAGAGGGAAACAGAATATAGGGACAAAGAGAGAGTTAGACTGAGAAGGAGGGTGAGAGAGTAATGCAGAGAGAGACAGGGTTTAGATCCGCAGAGGGAGCTGTAGAGAGAAAGAAAGGGAGAGGGAGGCATAGAGATAGAAACGAGGAAGAGAAAGAGATAGCGAGAGCAATAGAGCAAGAAGGAACGAATGAGAGCAAGAGACATAGAGAGAGACACAGAGAGATAGAGAGAGAGCCAGGCAGACTTACAAACAGAGAGAGTGTGCGAGAATAAGGGAGAGACACAGAGAGACGGAGTGCCACAGAGAAAGACAGAGAGAGGGAGATGGCAGAGGTACAAAAAGACAGAGATCGTTACATAAGTCGGTAGACAGGCGGAGAGGCAGACAGATGGATAGATTGACAGATGGATAGATAGATAGTTGGATACATAGCTAGATGGATAGATAGAAAGATGGATAGGTAGGAAGATGGATAGACAGATAGATAGACAGACAGATAGATAGATTGACCGGAAGACAGACCGGCAGACATACACACACACAGATAGACAGACCGATAGATAGATAGACAGACAGACAGGTAGAGGGAGAATGACGGAGAAGGAGAGCAAGGTACGTGGAAAGGCAGACAGAGATAGAAAAACAAATATTGAAAGAAAGAGAGGAACTTGAGAGAGAGATAGAGACCCACAGACACACAAACACACACTCACAGAGAGAGAGAGAGTGAGAGAGAGAGGTGTAGACATATAGACAGAGGAAATTTTAGATGGTGAGATGCAGGGGCGCAGAGAGAGAAACATGTACACACACAAACTTAACAACCCACAAAGAAAGAGAGAGAGAGAGAGAAATACTGCGATCAAAATGGAGAAAAGGAGAGAGTTGCTGGGAGAGAAAGAGAGGGTGAGGCAGATAGATAGAGAGAGAGAGACAGGCAGAGAGAATGAGAAATTGAAAGAGGCAGAAGGAGAGAGACAGAGTGTGTGACATAGCCGAGAGAGAAAGAGCTAGAGACAGGGAGAGATAGAGAGAGAGAGAAAGAGAATAGATAGAGAGGGGGAAACGCCAGAGTGAGGGAGACACAGCGAGAAGGAGGGAGTGCGATTTAGAGACACAGTGAGGGGGACACAGAGAGAGAGTGAGAAAAACAGAGAGAGATTGAAAAAGAGGGAAGGGGATAGAAAAGAGACAAAGACAAAGAGAGAGGCACAGTTAGAGATAAAGCAAGAGACCGAGGCAGACAGAGAGAGGCAGAGCGAAAATGAGAGAGAGACAGAGTGAGAGATAGATGCAGAGAGAGAGAAAGAGAGAGAGCGATACAGCATTTGACAGAGGAAGTGAGAGGGAAATAAAGGGAAGCAGAGAGGGAGAGGCTCGCAGACAGGCAGAGGCAGAGAATAAGTGGCAGAGATAGAGAGGGAGAGAAAGACAGCGTGAGACCATGAAATAGACAGAGGGCAGATTAGCAAGCGAGAACGAGAGAGAAAGTTAGAATGAAGGAGGGAAGGACAACAGAGAGACACAGAGAGAGAGACTGAGGAGGGCAGAAGAGTGATGCAGAAATAAGCATGCAGAGGGAGAGATAGAGAGAAAGAGAGGGAGGTAGAGAAGGTAAGAGAGTAAAGTGGAAGAGAAAGCGACAGCGAGCGCCAGAGAGCGACAAGGAAAGAGTGAAAGATAGAGACACAGAGAGTGTAAGAGAGAGGGAGAGCGAGAGAGAGAGAGAGAGAGACAGACAGACAGACAGACAGACAGACAGGCAGACAAAAGCAGAGTGTGTGTGAGAGGTGGAGAGCAATAGAGAGTGAGAGAGGGTGAGGCAGAAATACAAAAAGACATAGAAAGACAGATAGGCAGACAGACAGATATATAGATATATACACAGAGAGTGTAACAGAGAGGGAGAGCGAGAGAGAGAGAGACAGACAGGCAGACAAAAACAGAGAGTGTGTGAGTGGTGGAGAGGAATAGAGAGGGAGAGAGGGTGAGACAGAAATACAAAAAGACATAGAAAGACAGATAGGCAGACAGACAGATATATAGATAGCTAAATGGATAGAGAATGATAGATAGATCGATAGACAGATAGATAGACAGATGGATGGATGGATGGATAGATAGACAGACAGACAGACAGATAGACAGAAACAAAGTTAGATAGACAGATTGATAGATAGATACCCAGACAGACAGGGAGACAGAAAGGCAGATGGAGGGAGAGGGACTGATAAGGGAAGTAAGAGAAGCGGAAAAACACACAGAGATACACACACAGATTGAGAGACAGAAAAACGTGAGGGAGAGTGATAAAGACCCACCGACACACACACACACACACACACACACACATACAGACACACGCGCACACAGACACACACATATACTCACACACAGAACAAGTGGAGAGATGGGGAGAAAGAGAAAAAGGAAATTATAGTGTGAGAGGTAGAGGACAGAAAGAGAGGGGCACATACAAACAAAAATGTCGGCACACGCACCAAAAAAGTGGGAGAGGGCA